>NW_024619855.1:0-2467 GCF_008729295.1 Plectropomus leopardus | reverse complement strand
TCACCTGCTTTAAAGTGACTTTCCATCTTCTTATGTCACATTGTTGATGCCATCCTGCGGCAATATAAATTGACGCCACCTTCCAAAGTATCATACCACCACAAAAGGTGTCTTTTTCTGTCTGTATCTGGCACCAAAATGAACAACAAAGTGATGGTATTTGATAAGTTGGGAATGAGAATGGGCTGCAAATAAGGTCACAATTTAAGAAACTATGTCCATTAGCATCAATCCAGTGTTGTTTCTGAGTGTAATCTTACATACAAGGAAAAGAGTATGTCAGATTTCATAAACACTTCATTTCTTAGTTCTATATCTTTACTTCTTCACCATTACTTTATGCGAACACAATTGACAGACAGTCATAAAGTACTGTAACTTTTTATCCTGTAGTCATAATAATCCTGCAGGCTGCTGAGGCTGTGGCACAGCAGTGAGGTATATCTAATTGAACTCCTCAGGGATCTGTCCTGGTATCCTGAAGCCAGTCTGCCCAGTTTGATCCAGAGTGCTTCTAGGACTGGATGTGGTAAAGCTTGCACGTGTCTCCACTGTGCAGCTGGTCCTGTGGAGGAACTGCAAGAAGTTCTCATGGCCTGAGCCCTCGTGGCTTGAGACAGCCAGGTCCACTGGCCGGGCTGAGTAGCAGCGTCGCAACTTACAGAGTTCCTCCCTGATCTGTCTGTTAAGAAGCCCATAAAAAAATGGGTTAATTGCAAAGGAGGCATATGCCAACCAGGTGACTGTTTCCTCCAGGTCATCAGAAATCTTAAGAGTTGGGTCTAGTGTCAGATGAAGATGAAAGGCAAAATAAGGCAGCCAGCAGATAAGAAACTGGCCAACAATAACCACCAGAGTGAGTGCAGCTTTACCTCCACCAAAAGGCCGGTCACGCATAATCCTGCGTGGAGCGTTGCGGGTTGTGATGATGGTAGTTTGGCTGTTTATTGAGTCAGAGCGATGCTTCACTTGACTATTTGTCCATAAGGGCAGAGGTCCGTGGTGGCGGGCAGCCACACGGGCCACCTTGTACACATTACAGTAAACAGCAAAAATCACAACAGCAGGCAGGCAGAAACAGGTGATGCTAAAGAACACGGAAAAGACTTGTCTGTGTTCGCTGTGGATCCAGTGCAGCGAGCAGTGTGCAGCACTGATGGAGCTCAGGCTTTCATAAGATGACCACCCAAACACGGTGGACAACCCCAGCACAGCAGAGGCCACCCACACCAGCACAATCACAGCTGCAGTCAGCTTCAGTGTCATCTTGACCTCATAGCGCATGGGATGGACGATGTAGTAGTAACGCTCCACACTGATGGCTGTGATGGTAAAGATAGAGGCAGCAATGAGGACTGCATTGAGGAAGACGTAAACCTGGCACTCCAGTACAGTGAACATGACACCAGCAAAGTACGGGGAGCTGGACACAATCCCGAGAGGCATCAGCAAGATGGCACACAGCAGGTCCACTGTACACAGGTGGCACACAAAGGCAAATTTCCTGAGATGAGGGGCTTTTATGACAACAACTAGAACAGCAGTGTTGGCAAGAAGTGCCAGAACATTCAAGGTCACCATGAAAAATATCCCTGTCAGGTCCTTCAAGCGTGTCTGCGGGTTGGGAAGGGTGCCCAGCTGTCTGCTGGGAGCTGAGGGCATTGGTGCCCAAACGGTGGAGTTGTCATTGTACTCAGGGTTCAGAAATGAGCTGTTTTCCTCCATGATTCATAGTAAAGGCTTCAAAATAAAAGTACACATTTGTATTCCAGAATCCCCCATTGTTCAGTCATGAGGCCGAAAAATCGTACAGACATACTCGTCACTCCTGTGCCAGAGAAAATAAAAAAAAAAAAGTCCATTAAAACATTAACATTTATGGAGAATCATGTTCAGTTAATACTACAATCATTATTTAACCACTTTGGTGCAGCAGAGACAAGCTGTGAAAAAAAAACAAAACACATTAATGTCTTTTAAGTTGCCGCCCAGTATCACGCCAAAAATACAGAGTTGTAAATTGACATTGTTAACTTGTAAGTAAACAGATTAACACATCAGGCAGATACAGAGTTACATTAGCATTCATTTGGAGTTGTGTTTTCGTGTGTAGGTTCGATATTCACCCTCTTTTAGCCCCATTTCTGGTCTTCACAACTCTTGAGCAGCTGAAATAGCTGCATACTATGTTCCATCTAGTTGTTATCTTAGTCTGTTTGCTGTTTGGTGTTGGGCAGGTAGAGATTCTCAAGCTATTTATTGCTCTTCTGTAAAGTTGGGGGACTTGGATCATAAAAGAATAATCTTTTCTCTATAATTCTACAAATTCTATAATTTTGAGTTCAGGGTGCTTTTTTTCATTTTATTAAATAATTTAGACTTTTTTCATTTTTTAATATAATTTTGAGGCTTGGGTGTTTTTTTTCCATTTTTAATAATTTTGAGTTTTTGAGGTGGGCTGTTTTTT
>NW_024619854.1:0-4883 GCF_008729295.1 Plectropomus leopardus | reverse complement strand
AGGACGTTGGGACATTAGTATTGTCTTGTTTGAGGAATTAAAGACTTAATTACTGTCTCGTTTAAGGACGTTGGGACGTTTGTATTGTCTCGTTTGAGGACTTAAAGACTTCATTATTGTCTTGTTTAAGGACGTTGGGATGTTAGTATTGTCTCGTTTGAGGACTTAAAGACTTTATTGCAAAGTGTTTATTTTTCCACATTTCTGCAGTTCAGTGCGAATCGTTCTCCAAAGTTCTCCAAAGAAAAATTCAAATTTGGTCGTCTTTTGTTATAATAATATAATAATTAAAATAAACTCAAAGTCACAGAATCAGATTTGTTGCTCACTGTTTGTCAGAAACAGACGTTACAATGAAGTTTGTTAGACGTTGTGATCAGTCAAACCCGACGTCTCTTCTTTAAATCCATTATTTTGATATTTCTCTCCTTTCACCACTTTTATTTTGACATCTGCTTCCTGTAAACACATTACTTCCTGCAGCGCCCCCTGAGAGCTGGCAGGAAACGCTGCGTCCGCTCGGCTCTGCGGAGCCTAAATGGCCTCGTCTGTCACTCGGTAACCAGACAGACTTTTATTTTGTTAACCAAGAACCCTCTACATCCTGTTCTCACCTGCTTTGGCTGAGCCCCATGATGCACCGGGGCGGGGGCGGGGTCTGTGGGTAGTGATTGGCTGCATGCTCGCATGCCTTGAGTCCGGTTTAGGAAGTCAAAGTGAGGCGTGGAGGTGATATCGCTGGAGGTCAGGTGGTATGAGTAAGTTGACTTTGCCCCGCCCACCCTGAGCGCCGCCGCGGCTCGCTGTTTTCAAGCACGGCGCTGCTGCGATGCTTCGTCTGTGCATCCGAAGGCGTCTGTTTTCTTCTTCTGCCTTTCCTCTTTCGCCCTCCTGTTGTCTGACTGTCACTTTAAGTCTCTCCTCAAACTTTTGGCGCCAAACGTCTCAACGGCTAACTATTAGCGCTTAGCTTCCAAACAGCTCAAAAATTCAAAATGTTTATTTTTTTTTAATATTCTTGACAGTTTCCTCCAGATTTTTAATTATATCTTCAGAAATGTTTCCCCACCTTTTTGTTCTCTTCTACTTTTCCCATAAATAAAAAAAAAAAAGTTTTCTACATCTTGTCATTTCTTGCAGTTTGTGGAACATTTCTTACTCACAGTTGCTTTGCTTTTTTTTATTCAATTTGAAAATTAACTCTTCTGTAAAATAGATAATCAAATGGACAATAGTAGAAAAATCTGTACATTTAAAATTAATTTTCTTCAACAAGATATCCTTTAATTTAGACTTTTGTTCTACAAAATGTGAAACACGTTCTGAAAAACAGTCATTTTTAATTTTTTGTGCTGCTTTCAACCTCTAAAATTACAAACTTATTACAAATTCTTGAAGAAAATTAATTTTAATGTACAGATTTTCCCACTATGTCTTTTTTTTTTCTGATTTGAAGCAAAACCAGGCTTTGGAGCTGTTTTAGCTACACGCTAACAGTTAGCCATTTGAGATCTGGAGCATCAAAAAAAAATTTAAAAATCAGCAGCAGTTTTATAAATTCTTTAAGTCCCAAAATATTTTGGGATTAAACGACTTGTTCAGAGGGATTTGGTAAATCCAGTGTCATAGACTAATGGATGATTCCCCCTTTCTATCTGTCCATCTGTCTGTCCGTCCATCTGTCCCTGCGTCTGTCTGCAGTCCGTCCTGTGGTTTTGCTCCATGTTCAGTCTGCATGTCGAGCAGTTCAGACGCAGACGTGGTTGGATTTCTCGCCCAGGAGAGACAACCCAAGTCGTTCTGCAAACTCCTCAAAACTGTCCTCTTCTTGTCCGTCTCATCTCAAGTGCAATGTCTTCTGGACTTTGTTGTCTTCTGGACTTTTCTGTTTTTCTACGAGGTACATGATCATGGGACTGAAACCAAATCTGGATTTTTGTTTGCTAATTGGAGAGTTGAGTTTGAGAAAAATGGTACTTCATAAACAAAAGTACTTTACCTTAACAAGATACTTTTTTAACATAATTAAAGTTTATGTAAATCAGGAAATAAATAATCAAAGAATACCACAGCAAATCACAGTTTTACTTCAAGCTACTCAAACGTTTTGGTTGTTTCCAAAAAAAAAAAAAAAAACTGTGGTGGTCAGTTCCCAGTAGATTTTAAAGACTTTCAGAGACATGGATGTGGTGCCTGTCTTTTCTCCTGTTGGACATTATGACATTTATTCCAATTAAAACCGTCAATCAGCCCCAAACTAACCTCAGATCAGATCCCATCATCACGGTACCTCTGTCCTCTCTCGCCCCAGACGAAGGAAACGCCGTTAGAAACGACACAGACCGACCAGCAGATCGACTTCCTGCGTCTCCCCAACTCCTGCCCACCAAACCCCCTCTCGCCAACACCACGCCCCTCCCTAAATTACCCTCCAATGACGGCTCCCTTCAGACCACGAAGGCGACCTCTAATCCAGCCGAGAAGCCTCATAACCCTGCTGGTAATTTCCACTTCGAACTTCCCCTTTTTGTTCTCATTTTTGTAAAATAATCGCCACATTTTGGAAAACTGGATTTGAATCTTGATGAAAATGACTTTGTGGTTCTGACTGTGCTGGAAAGCTCACGCCTGGGCGGAGGGAAATGTGAAAAAAGCCCCTTTGAGATTTACTTTATCACCTTTGTGAAAATAAGAGCGTCATCTGCAAAGAATGACACTTTCCGCTCTTTCAGTGTGTTCGGTGGTTAAAGGGCTTTGGGAACTGATAAAACTCGGTCGTTGCTTTGAGAAATGAGCTCCAGGACGTGATATGTGGGTTTTTCTGCTTTTGAGCTCTCAAAATGTCTCAAATTTGTTTGAAAAGTTGAATTTGGTCGTGTCCAGCTTTCATCGCTCAGGAGAGCTTGTTTATGTCCATCGTAAAAAAAACTGTGGTTGAATTTATTTTTGATGATTTGTCTTTATGACTTTGAGAGGAGACACTCGAGTGAACAGTAAAACTTATACTAAATACTAAAATACTGAAGTCAAGAAACTTGCCAAGTTGATGTCAGTGAAGACCACGAAGGACATATGAAGTACTCCCCCTCTAAAAACCTTCAGAATAAAGACAGGAGTAAAACCTTCAAACTTGGTGTGTATAAGTGCAACTGAAGAGGAGATTTCTGCCTCAGAGTTTGAGCCAAAACTCATTTTGAGAAAATGGCCCTTCAAGATGTGTAGAATAAAATTCAAAATATTTTTAGAGAAAAAATAAAAAGAAATTTGGATAAATTGCTATTTTGCTTCTGCGACATGTCTTCTCTCAGACCAACGAAAAAAAATCCTTTATACATATTTAGGTTTATTTTAGTTTAGATTTCTGTTCTGGAAATTTGTGTAAAAAGTGCAGTTGTAAAGAGATAATGCCTCATTTGTGTATTTAAAAATCAAATTTCATAAAACTTGTCATACCAAAGTGATTGTGGTAATGTGCAAATCTTCATTTTTTATATAAATAATGCTGAACTTGCATATTTAAACATATAAGTCCATAAAACATGTCAAATTAAAAACTCACTCACCTGCGGTGTCTCCCCTTAAAGTTCAACTAACCTTCATTTGGGAAAATGAAGGTGCAACTTCAGCCTTCATGCCTCAGTTTCCCGTCCCACCTTCTGTTCATACCTCTGCGTGGGGAAAAAAAAGATTTTTGAATGCTTTGTTCACTGTCAATGAAAACAGGAAGTGGTGAACGTCCTGTCGGACCTCCGTGTAAATAAGAGCGTCATCTGCAAACAGTTTGACTTCTGAATGAGCTTTCTACTCTTTTTTCCATAATCTTCCAGGCGGATGTTCCCCAAATATCATTGCTAATTTACACTTTAATTCATCAGGTTGTGAACCATCTTCTGTGCTTAACCCTCTCTTTCCCACACAGCTTTCGGCAAATCACAGGACGGGTCGTCGCTGCTGAGATCGGCTCTGGCCAATGAGAGAGCCAAAACTAACAGCTGGGGTAATGATGACCTCATCAAACGCTCCCTGCGTCTTGCAATCAGAGGCGGTCTTGCTCTGTCTGTCTGCTGTTTCCTTCTCGTTCCCTCGAGCTTCCAGAGAAAGTTTTTGTCCACAGGAAACTGGCTGCTGGCTCGTCTCCGGAGTTGCGCTTTTCAAACGCGTTTCATCCTCCGTGGCTTCGGTGTCTGCATGCGGCGCACAATCTCACAGTCAAAACTCCTCCGCAGCTTCAGTGACTGTCGTTTCCAGAGATTGTGGGCGCTCTCATGATCCCATCACATGCAGAGTTTGATTGATTGTAACGGCCCGTCAGCATAAACGCCTCCATCACTAACATCGGCGCTCAGGTCTGCTGCAAGCTCGCTTAGCTGGCGCTTCGGTAAAGATCAGCCTGTAACAAAAGACCTGCTCCTGTTTTTGATCTTTTAGGTCAAAGCAGCGACAGAAATGTCTCTCCACGACTGTCTTTGCAGCCATTCGACCCGTCGGCTCCCACGGCGGCCGGATCCACGAGGCCGGCGTCGAGAAACCCCCTCCTTCCTTTCTCTAACGGCCTCAGACAGCCGCACTCTTCCTCTAGAGCCAGTAACTCGCCCCCGACCTCCGGGATACTCGGGGGTAATCCTCCTTGTACCTTCTCCTCAACTCTTCACTTTCTTTCATTACCACAAACCACCGAGATAATCGCTTTTCATGGCAGCGACGTCTGATAAAAAACATTTATGGCAGAAACCCAGCAGGAAGTGTTAGCTCAGGCCTCATGCTGCATCATTCTCTTCAAAATGTAAGAGTCAGTGACCAACACGGCGAAAAATGTCCCATAAAATGTAAGAAATCATTTTTTAAAAAAAAACCAACTTGTTTTTTTGGTTTTTAGATCTGAT
>NW_024619853.1:656-1065 GCF_008729295.1 Plectropomus leopardus | reverse complement strand
CACACACACACACACACACACACACTGCAGCTGTGTGAACAGCTGATGTTTAAACTGCAGTCTGGATTATCTGACATCTGGACTCGGCTGCAGCTCCACCGGTGTTTACTGAAGATAAAGAAGTGACTCCGCCTTAAAAACACGGCGTTTAAACTCAGAGGTCAAAGTGCATCCAACCCAAATTATCCTGAAAACGCCCACCAGATCCCACAGCGCTTCCTTCAGCCTCCTAACATTTCTAAAATTAGGTCATTTTATCTGATGAGGATGTCGAGCTACAGCTGTTAAAACTACAGTACAACAAGTATTTTTACTAACACTGAAACACACAGACAGATAATAAAGAATCCTCCTCACACACACACACTCACACACACACACACACACACACACACACACACACACACAC
>NW_024619852.1:0-2294 GCF_008729295.1 Plectropomus leopardus | reverse complement strand
CAGAATTTAACATTAAGAACTAAATAGCACGCGGCAATACGACAGTCATGACAATAAAGCCAAGACTGAAGCATTTAGTATTTCAGCGTTTTAAATTAGTGAGTGCCTACAGTTTTATGATCCCACAGAGATGATCAGCCAAAGTGTAGCGTTTCAAAACAAAAAGGTTTTCTCAATAAATGCAACCGCAACTATAATGACTTACTGTATGCGGAAGGGAGATCTCACTTATTTACACATTTGATACACACATTCGCAGATCCACACACACCGAGTCACTCGCAGGGCTGTACGTAGGGAAAGCAGTACTGCTCAGTGGTGCAAAGAAAAGCATGAACTACTGGCCCTATTGAAAACTCAAAGGAATCTTTCACACAGACTTTAAGATACATTAAAAAAACATTTAAGTCTGTTGCAGCCAATTCAATTTTGTCCATTAACTGAAAGTGAAATTGAAAACCTCAATAGTATACTTTAGCTCTCAACGATGAGACTGCCGTTTTGATTGGAGGTTACAGTCTGGGCCTCGCTCTTATTAGTGATGCAGCCAGGACTTCTCGAGTTAATTATTTGCAGTAATGACTACCTGAAAGTGTTTCAGCTGAGGCAGGCCGTCCTACTTTGATTAATAAAATTAGCAGTCTTAAAAATTCTGTTCACCAGGACTGAAAGAAGTTTGTAGTTCAGCAGAAAAGTAGCCTGATGAGCTAAAAGGCCAGAATAAAAACAGGAACACTCACCACCTCCAAACTTTCAGTCTTCAGTCCGCTGCACGTGTTTTCTTGTTCAGGTTATTGGTGACAAACCAACCCTAAATCTAATTTAATAACATGGTTCCCTTGGCTAAAGTAAATGACTAGATCAAAATTAAAATTACCTCAATGTTTCAGCCAATAAACAACACCGTCTTCTCGACAGACACCAACAACAAATATTTGACTAAATGTCTGGGCAGTGGGTTTGAAACTCCACATAAGCCTTAACGCCATTACTTATTCAGGAAGTTTATTGGTGTGTTAATAATTGATCACCTAATTAAGGGGGGAAGTTGGGGAGATATGGGGCTGAATGCCTCTTTACCAGTGGGCTTTTGGTAAGTGCATGGTTTGGTGGAGCACGACAGAGAGGCGCCGTCTAGAGTAACTTCTGACCAGCGCGTAAAATTCCTTTTCGTATAAATTGACCTGAGCACGGAATACACTACCGAGGAAAAGATGCAAAGCTGTACCAACTTATAGTTCTGCGCGCTTAAAATCAGGTGAGGTTCTTTACACTTTCAGAATTGGTGTTCGTCTCAAAAAGATTACATCTACTTTTGCACTGCATGTACTGCCTTTGATTTTGTTTTTCTTGGTTAGATGTTGTTTCTTTTTTAAGTTTCCAAGTGACTACGTTTTGTATTGTCTCTTTTTTCTTTAATTTTTACTGTCGTAAGTGTAGAAAAGCATCTGGGAAAAACATTTACACCTCACTTAAACTATCCACCGAAAGCCATCAAAAGCAGAGACACCAATCCTTTTGCAGTTGACAGTTTCTTGCTGTAGGACCTGATCTCATTAGAAAACTGCTTCAGTTTTTCAGAGTTGACATGACTCAAAATTTGTTGAGCATGCATGTAGAAACAATTTTGTTGTTAATTAAAAAAAAAGAGATAATGAAAACATCCTATATTTCCTACCTTCTTTATTCTCTTTTTGCATTAAAAGCCCTAAGCATCAGCAATGAAATAAAGAACCAAAGGAACTGATGGTTTTTTGGTTTGTTTTAATTCAAACTATGTGTTTGTGAACCATTTTCAAAGAATTGGCAAAAAAAAGGCCTTGGGGCTGAGTGTCACAGTATACGGAGGTCAAAAATATTCTGTTCTTTTCATGGCGTTTATTGACAACAAGAAAATCATGAAATAACAACAGCTTTATCTGTTGAAGGTGCTGTGTGTAACGCTGGCTACATATGATGGTTTGGGTTGATGGTTCAGTCTGAATAGCGAGCCAAAATGTTGGTATGAACAATAAACAACAATAAACTATCTTTCAAGTTTTATTTGACAATTAGCTCAATAAATTGAAAGCATCATCAGACACGATGACGGAGAGAGAAAAATATTCGCTCTTATTCAGCACAAATCATGCAGTGGCCAAAGACTGATTCTAATGAATTTTTGACCCAAAAAAACCTGATTTGTTTTAATCTGGACTACTGCAAGTGTCTAAGTTGACTGAATTTATAAAGAAAAGCTGAAAAATTTTAAGGCAGCCCGGACATTAACTTTTTAAAGTTAAAACATATATTTT
>NW_024619851.1:0-1913 GCF_008729295.1 Plectropomus leopardus | reverse complement strand
GACTGCAGGAGGCGACTGCAGGAGGCGACTGCAGGAGGCGACTGCAGCACTGGGGAGGAACAGGTGAAACTAATCAGGGCGGGGCTGACAATCAAACCTGGCAGGAAATAAACACACATCAGGAAGTGATCTGAAAAGAGACAAGAGACAAATTTAAAGTTAAATTCTGAAACTACAAACAATTTTGGGTGATTAAAGGAAAATGAATGGTTTATTATTTAAATTTCATGTAGGACCTGTGAACACGTGGGTACTGTTGCAATTGTAAAATTAAATAATTAAGTGGTTTTTTTTTTGCTTTCATGTGACTGTATCTTTCATACCATACACAGTCAATTTCAATTTTTTTAAACATTTTTTTTCTGAGTAGCTTTAGTTAACCACACTACATTTCTCTTTAGTGTCTTTGCTTTAGTTCAGCCTCTTAGACTTAAAATTACAAAGCACAATCTACAAATGAATTATCGGGAATTATTGAAGGTTAACATAAGATTTTATTGATTTTAATATTATTATCATCATTATTATTATAAAATGTGATTTTCTTCATAAATATTTCCTTTATGGTGGCTGTTTGAGTATGTTTTTTATGATAATACTCTGTTAAAAAATAAAATCTCTTCGCTGCAGTTGACTTCAAGCTTCAAGGACTCGAAGTCTCAGGTGCAGAACTGTCAGACAGCAGTTCTGTCTGCAGCCACTTGGTGCTGCTCTCTCAACATGCATGATGCTGCTGCAGCTTATGCATGACATTTAGGGCTTATGCACTAAATGGATCAGATATTACAAGCTCATTTTTCATGGAGTGCACTGATAAGTCAATAACCAGGGTAAAAAAGTCTCATATTTCTTATTAAATCTACAACACAATCTCCGCAGAGGAGGTGGAGATAAGGAGAAGTAATTAAGGTGGACTTTATACCAGCAGGGAATAACAGTAAATCCAAAACTATGAAGCAGCAGAATCTGGGAACACAGAGACTCTGAGTGTGGGAAAGCCTCGATGAAACTGTCCTGAGCTGTTTCCTTCAATGTGTCGGTTTCTTTAAGTCGTGCCCAGCAACATCCCAAAACTCATCATCATCGTCAGAGCGGAAGGCTGAAGGAAATACCACACTGCAGTCTTCACCTCCTCATCCATCAGTCCTCAACGCGTCATCGCCAGCCGCTTGGGCATCAGATGAATGCTGACAAACGGAGAAAGACAGCCTGTAAAAAGAAATCCTGTATACATTTACAGAAATGAAATGCTTGTGGGGAGAACGCAGCTCTGGTGGCAGGAAATGACAAACATCTCCAAAGCTTGAATCGACCCAAAAATATAAGCAAATGTACAACCAATAGAGTCAAGGAGGGAAAACAGCACGAAGCAGATATATATTTTCTATCCACTCCACCAAAGCCCATTACTGCAAGTACCTATTTCCCAAAACGAGTGGGGAAATGGGTGGCTTTGAAGCAAACATCTATCAAACATTTTACAGATTGCTCAAATGAGCAATCAGGGGTATTGATGTATACAGACTCTTAAGTACAAATCTGTGGTTTTTCATTCAAAGGACTTTTACTGGCAAATCAAATGAGCTGAGCAATCTTCTGCAGACGGAGCGAAGCATCTAATGCCGCTGATGACATCAAACATATACACAGAGAGCACAGGAGGGTGGAGGTGACTCTGAGTGGAGTTGTCAAATTAATGCACTTTTTATAGTTTGATTTTGCAGAATTTAACCCACAGGGACCTGAGCAATAAGGTTTAAACTTTCTTAAACATGGGCAGAGGGCAACAAGAAACTTAACAAGACATGGCCCAAAAAATAGCAAAATGTAACAAGAACATTGTCTGAAAATAAGCAAATAAAATAAAATAAAATAAAAATAAATCATAAATAAATTTAAGAAAAAAAAGAAAA
>NW_024619850.1:0-4408 GCF_008729295.1 Plectropomus leopardus | reverse complement strand
ATGTTTAAAAAACTACTGAAAATAAAAATATGTATTTATTTTATATATTATAATTATAATTTTACAATTTTATTTTTTTCTATACTATAATTTTAAATCTTAAACTTTGTAATTATATATTTAGTTTTCTGGACATTTTTTGATGAGAATTATCTAATAATCCTCTCCTCTTTTTTAAAACAGTTTTTTTTTTTTTTGGAAAATTTCTTCACATCCTTCACTAATTTCTTGCAATTCATGGGATATTTCTTGTGAAGCACTGCTTACACTTTACAACACGTGTGTTGTAATGTGTGACGGCTACCTTGCTGAACTGCTGCGGTGTTCTCACACACACACACACACACACACACACCATTATTGCTGCTGCTGTAATTACTGTATTTCCACAATCAAAAGCCGATAATCCTGCAGCTGCTGCATCACCAACGAGACCAAATATTTCACAATAAAAAGCCTTGTGTTAACAACTGAAGGATTCTGTGGACAGAAATGTTGTAAGAGGGCTTTTATTTTGAAACAGAAAAAAAACTGGAAAGGTTGAGTAAAATAGAGATATTTGTATTTCTTCATGTCTTTAAAAAATAAAGACGTTGAAACTGTAGTGGAAGGCTGTGCGACGTCAATATGATTGAAGACCATTTTTACTGTCTATTTTGCTGAAACGAGGCGCATGTAAGGCAGAAAAAAAATCAGCAAGACTCCAAATTTGTTCAGCAGCTGCGCAGCAGCAGAGCTGCACCTGAGCAGCGTGGCTGCTCTACACTGTAAACAAGGGTGCCGAAAAAAACAGGCTCCGCAATGCATGTGTGCTGCTTGTGGGGGCAATGTGTTGCAGGCGTTACGCTGTATTTTTTTTGACAAACCTGTGCAATTTCAATACTGCAATGTGCAATTATCCATGTGCAAATTGGTGTGAATAGTTTTTTCATCTGATGAGTTTTGCGTCTTGTTTGTACTATTTATAACTGCAGATGGAACGCAGCGTGGGAGTAGATATCATGAGGAAAACAAATGAAATAATTAAGGTTTTGCAACATGACAGAAATTTGTTAGATATAGCCACATATCCTTTAGATGGCTGTGGAGGTGCTGCGGGTCAATAACAGAGCTGACACACACACACACACACACACAGACACACACACACACACCATTCATGCTCACACCCACACCTTCAGTTTAGACAAAAACTGTTTAACAGTTTAGAGTCAATTAGAGACAATGAGGCAACCTGCTTGGAAACCCACGCAGACACGAGGAGAACAAGCAAAGTGCTCACAGACAGAAAGAACTCAGGACCTTCACGCTGCGAGGCGACAGCGCTGACCGCTGCGCCACAGGACCGCCCAACAATGTGCCGCTTGACATGTGTGTTAATTAAAAACGTCCCTAATTATGTTGATGATAAACCTAGTTCAGGAAACATTACTATTTAAGACAGGTCTGCTACCCGAGTTACTGAAGACACTCAGCCCTCAGCCGCACATCGAAAAAGAAATCTATGGTAATACTTTTTGGTTTGATTTCTTAGAATATCATGGCAAAGAGGCAACAAGCAACTTAACAAGAAATGGCCAAAAATAAGCAAGAGATTAGTAGAAAGTACAAAAAAAAAAAAAAATTAAATTAGTAGAAAGTTAAAAAAAAAACAAAGAAGCTGACAGTTGGTAACAAAATACCCTGAAATTCAGCAAAAAAAGAAAAGAAAAAATAAATAAATACATAAATAAAATAGTCAATATTTTTAATAATGATTAAAATTCTAACTGTAGTTTTCTGGACATTTTTCTGTATTTTTTTTGCTAATTTCTTGCAACACCTCTTACCAAGTTGCAGCTTGCCTTTTTTAGCCCAAAAATAAGCCAAAAGTTCAAAAGTTCAAAAGAAATCCTGAAAAAAAGCTACTACAAACAAATAAATAATAATGCATAAATTAATTTTATGTAGAATAAGTTTAAATATATAATTAAATCTTACATTTTCCTTTTTTTAAAAAAAAAAAATTATCCCCCATTTTCTTAAAATAAACAACGAAAAAAACCAAATAAAAAACAGGGAAAAATTGCTAAAAATGAAAATGATCGACACATTTATTCATTTTCTTTGGCATTAATTTAAATATATTGTTTTTTAGAATTTTCTTATTTTCTTATCTTTTTTTTTCTTCTTTTGAAAATATTTCTTGCCAAGTTGCTCATTGCATTTTCCCCCAAATTTTCTAAAGAAATCAAAAAGATTTTTTTTAACCCTTACCCTCTGAAACCTTTCCAGGTTGAAACACAGAGGGGAGTCCTCTCACACGTCTGACTGGATCATATCGAGCTTTTGTGGCAGGAGATTCCAAAATGTGCACAGTATTATGTGAATATCCTCATTTTGATGAGAACATTTGCATTTAACCACATTCTCTGAATCAATACTGTCAAATCTCCGTCACGTCTCTCTGTGCTTGAAAAATTAAAAATGTCCCCGCCGTCAGATAAAACAAACTTCAGCTGAGACTGCAGAGGAAACTGGGTCGCAGCAGCAGCGACACACACAAGTTTGACCGCAGAGAAACTTAAAGGTAACGAATAAATTAGCAGACACCAAACTGGATTATTACAGCATGTTGACGAGCGCTAACAAGAATCCAGCTCCCTGCTCCCAACGCAAACACTTCTGGCTCTAAGACATGACTCATCCGCCGTCCTGTGTGCAGGAGCCGTCCGTCAGTCCGTCAGTCTGCAGATGTGAGCTGACAAGTCGAAATGAGCTGCGGAGGAAACGGAAAAGTGCTGCAGACGAGGAGGAGATTCTCTCACAGCGAGGCAAAGCAAAAGGAACGAGCTGAGGCCACGTTTGGACGAGAACGACCCGACTAAAAACGAAGTCTTTCCTTTGCATTTAACAAAAAAAAATCCTAGTTCACATGATAACGTGAAAACGATCCTGATGTACACAGATCCACAAAAACGACCGAAAACACTGCAGTGTGCATGCCAGGCCAGCAGCTGGCAGTGTAACTTTGTAATGAGACCATAGAAGAACACCACGTTTGAGGTGCGGCCACGGCTTCTCCGGTCTCGCAGGATCCGCGCGTTGCCAGTTTATCGTTTTTCAAAAGATTACACTCTGGAACCCGGTTTCAAAAGTTTGCGTTTTTACGCCCCTTACACCTTTGTTGCAGTTTGAACTTTTGTTCATAGGACAACGAAGTTTAACGCTTCGACAGAGAAAAGACAGAATTAAAAGCTCAGGGAGATTTTTCGGTGGTTAAAATAAGCTGAACATAGATGTTGTCACTGAGGACGGAGAAAGTCTGTCCTGTATAAAATGTGATGCAGCTCTCTGGAAACAGTCTGAGACGTGTAATGAGACAAATGTACGTTCATGGCAGCCGATGGATCCTTTCCTGGTTAAAAGATTATTGCCGATGTTTTTGAATTTATTGTTGGTTGTTGATCTCTGTGCTTTTTACTTTGACTTTTACATCTTTTTTTATCACTGATTGTCTTTTGATTGTAATCTTATCTTTTTTTTTTTATTTTTGTGTTGCATTTTTTATTGTGAAGCACTTTGAGCTGCTTCCCTTGTATGAAAACTACATTTTATTATTATCATTTTCTATTTATTTTTCATTTCTTGCCAAGTTGCTCAGTGCCTTCGCTCGATTTCTTTTTAAACGAAGCAGACCATTTCGCTCTTATTTCAAAGGTTGAAATTCTTGTGAAAGGCGTCAGACCGCAGCACGGTTCAAAGGGTTAAAAAAAGGATCTTTTCCTCCGCCACAGAGGAGAAATTGACTGAGTTTTCTGACTCAACGTCATTTTGAGTCATCACTGGCACAGCTCTAATTTTCACCTCTGTGAAATGCAGCTCTTTGCTTTGTGGCAGCCTATTAACAGTGAAGTCATTTTTCATTCCATTATGAAAATCTTTGAGGGCGTCAGTGCAGAAATTTCACACTCGGATAAAATGTCGAAAGGTTAAATGTGCTGCACGAGGTAGCAAATGGACACGAGAAGAGAGAAAGTTCGTATTTTTAAACCACGACATCAGAACGACGACGAAAAAAAACACGAACCGCAGCGTCAGTCATGTGATGAGTGACAATCATGTTTTTCAGTTTGTGTCATTTATAGTGGATCCTGATTCTCCCCTCATGTACTGTAAATTAACCCTTTAACAGTCATGAAATGCCTTTGCAAAAAAATATACATAATAGACTGTAGAATATGTTGACAAAATGCATCCGTTTATTACGAACTAACATTTTCCCATTGTATTGTAAAAAATGCATAAGTCAATGTAATATAATAGAAATCTAACAAAAAAGTGAATAGTAATAATTAGAATAAATAATAATAAAAATGAAAAATAAAAATAAACATAAAATGATATAGACAAACATAATTAGATTTAA
>NW_024619849.1:0-1100 GCF_008729295.1 Plectropomus leopardus | reverse complement strand
AGCTAGTTTGAGATCAGTTTGGTGCCAGACATTTGACACAGGGGACAGTGCATTCATCAGAAGGTCTTGACAAACTAGACCAGAGAAAAAAAAATATTATAACTTACCCATTAATGTTGTCTGTTCCTTGTTCCATCTAACCAGCCGAATCGCAGGAACATCTTCACGAATTTGGCAACAGATGGCCATGGAAAAAGCACTGCAAGTAGAAAAAACGGTTTTAAAAAAGCCAAAAGACTAAATCTTTCAACTTTATAATCCACAAATGGGAACAAAAACCATGTCCAAAGCATGTGCATACTTTTTTGTGTTCCCTGAAAACACTTTTAATTGTGTTTGAGACCCTTGCAGAGCATTTTAAAGTTACATTAAACACTTACTTAGTTATATACTTTAAGTGTACTATGTTGCTACTTTGCAAATACAGAATACTTATCAATAAACACAATATCAACATAATACCAGTATCAATATGCTGGCGTAGATTATCAGCTGATAGTACTTTAGAAAAGCAGAATAATGCTGCTATAAACAGATAACTTCCGCTGGTGGAGCGACCAATTTCCGGATTGTGCCAGGCATGTTTTCAAAAAATAATTTTTTAAGCCACAGCTGTGTTTAAATGCTATATAGTACATAAAGTATTTCAATACTTTAATTAGTTTGGCTCACCTCCAAGAACAGCTCGGGCTCTGAAACTGAACTCTTGGAGAGAGGCTGAACTCCCGATTCTTCCGAAAATGCGCAGGATAAGATGCTCCAGGTGAGTGTGGAGATATTCAAGAGCCCGCGACAGAGAACACAACAGGAGAACCCGCTGAGAGAAAAACAAAGAGAGAACATGTGGAGAGAAAAAAGAGAGAAACCTGTCACAGGTTGTGACAGTGGAAACAATCTATGATGTCATCAGTGATATCTATGATCATCAATGACATCATCAGTGACATCATAGTGTTGCCTCTGGCAGGTTGTAATAGGATCCTTAAAATACAACAATCATAACCTCTCTGTTTTGTTCTCTCCACAGGTTCTCCTGTTCTTCTTGTCTGTTTCCATCACCACACAGATAAGCATTGAGGAAAATGAGAAAAATAAAAAAA
>NW_024619848.1:0-1756 GCF_008729295.1 Plectropomus leopardus | reverse complement strand
TATAGTATTTATAAATATAGTTTTCTGGAAAATTTTACCTAGTTCATGTATATATAGTATTTCTAAATATAGCTTTCTGGAAATTTTTACCTAGTTTTTAAAAATATTTGTATATATACTAATTTGCAGGACTTTTCTTGGCAAGATGCTCATTGCATTTTCCCTTAAGTATAAAAAAAATTCGAACCATTTCTTTAGTTTCAGAGGTTTAAATACTTGAAAAGGCATCTGAAGGCAGTGTACAAAAGAGTCAGTCCAGGTGTTAAAGGGTTAAAGACCCCCTCTGCTCAAAGCTATATTTCACTTCATGTTTGTTGTGGATGTTTGAGCTTCATTTTGAAGAATGATATACATAACTAAAGGACATTTTCTGTCCAGAAATTACATTTTTGAAATGAAAAATATATTTGCATATACTGATTTTTTAATGAGAACTAAAGAGCCTCATAAGGTTGTTTTTTTTTAATGGATATAGTTTCACACTAAAAACGATATATTTTAGAAGTTTAGGGGCTCCATAAGCTGTAGATGAAAAAACATAAGACTCCAGGTATTATTCAAAGCTGTCTGATTTTGTCTCAAAACATGACTTACGAAGATCTTTAAATATACACAAGCTTGTTTTTGTAACTTTCATTAAAAAAAAAATTAAAAATTGGAGCACTAAATCATCTAACTGGTGACCAGCTGTACTGTTGGAAACAACATTCACTAAAATATATCTGTGCATAAGCACTGCTCGCCTCGAAGGAAATTTAAATTTTTTTTACCAAAGTTAAACTACACAAGGTTTTGATTAAAACAGCATCTAAATAGTGACCTAATTAACTTTGATCTGCTGTCAGTTATTGATTCAGAGAAGATATTCTGATTAATTAGTGTCATTATTTGACATTTCATACCAAAGTTTAATCAGAAATGCTACAGACAAACGCAGCAAAAAAAGGTCTTTTTCTTTGTTGCCAGTTTCCACATCTTGTTTTTTTGGGTTGATGTTCTTTTATGCCAAATGAAATTTATTCAGCACACTTTACTTTAATACTGAAAGTACTGCCCTGCTAAAAATAAAAGGTTTGAATTTTACTGACCTGCATGTGCTGAGTCATCAGTCTGAACAGAAAAGTTCATAAAGGACAAAAATGAATCATTTTTACAACCAACAGAAAAACAAAAGATGTTTTTCTGACTGTGTTGGAAAAACACAGGTGTGAAAAAATAAAATTACTGAGTGCATCATCATCACTGATGTGATTAGTAACACCTGTGCTTTTCTTTCAGAGTCAGTGAAAACACTGCACACAGCCCTCTGTACTAAACCGAGGTTATTTCAGTTCACACTAAAAACGGTTTAAAACTACGTGTGTTAAACATTTTAGTTAACTAAAACTAAAACAACGAAGAGACTTAAGAACTAAAACTTACCTGACAAAAAAAAGAGAAATTAAATTAGATTAAATGTTTTCGGCAATTAAAATGGCACAAAATCAAATTTAAGACTATTTCATTTCTTTTAAGGCCTAATATTTGTAAAATTGAGTTTATGACATTTTAAGACTTTTCAAGTATCTACAGACACTCTGATAATAAAAAAAACCCCCTAAAAACTAATACTAATAAAAACATTTTAAATAATAAAAAAATTATCTGAAACAAACAAACCCACTCTGAAAACAAACTGTGATGGAAACAAAATTACAAGCCAAATAAATAACCAAAATAATAATAAAATAAAAAAACGTTTAACTTTGTCTCGAGG
>NW_024619847.1:0-1818 GCF_008729295.1 Plectropomus leopardus | reverse complement strand
GGTTGAAGCAAAATCAGATATGTGAGCATTTTTAACTCTTCTATAAGGATTTATCATGTGAGTGTTATAACTGCATGTAAAATTGATATTGTTGTCTTTTTATTTTATTCTATTCTATTTATTTTTTCATTATTTTTGTTTGTTGTTGTTTTTACTGTAACTGTATGTTGTACCTCTATGTATCTTAATGTAAATATTCACTTTTTGTCTTATTTTTACAATAGCTGTTACTGAATGTATGTATCCTTGATATCTTATCCTTTTTTATTTTTTTTTTTCTTTACTAAAAGACTATGGACTGGAGTTGGAAACTAGCAATAGTTGTAATCCCTATAAACATCAGCTACAGCTTGTTTCTAACAGGCAGAAGTGTTTTGTGAGTAAAATATTCGAGGTCAAAAGTTAGTGACAATAATTCCCTCTGAAAGGCTGTGGAGAGGAAGCATAAAAGTAAGCTAAAGCACAATACTGCAGAACTGTAGCCTACTTAACTACAGTACACTGCAAGTACTCGGTTTATCAAGAACAAAAAAAACATTTATTATTATAATAACAATATTATTATAACATTTGTTCTTGTTCACGAGCCTGTTTGTAAGACAGGGTTAGGCAATGTCCACTTCAGGACAGAAGACACAGACACACCTGACAGTCCCCGTTCATTTATGGAGTGAATGTTTTATTGTTGTCACACTGGTGAGATCCACACCCATCCCTCCTGTTGCACGAGTCTTCTTGTACTACGGATGATGTCATCTTTGACCGGGGAGGGGAGGAGGGACCTGGGTGACTCCAGCGCCTGCAGCAGCTCCATCAAGATAGTTAGGAATAACCATGACAACACCGGAAATACAGGCAGTAGCCTTCAAAATAATAGTGTTAACTTGAGTGTGACTTCAGGAAAAAGTTGTATATTAAAATTAATTATTAAATAATCAATATGTAATAATTCATTTCAATTATTACAAAAGCTTTTTGATAAACAAGCTCAATTTTGTGATACTGAAATTATGGCCCATTGGCCAAATCTGGCCCCCCTGTAGCTGTAAAGCTGTATTAAAGAAAAAAAAAAAATAGGGAAGCGGGAGGTGGGGGGGTTTAAAAAGAAAGTCCTACAAACTGCTTAAATCCTAGAAATTAACGAATATACTAATATAGGAATGCCCCGAATCCTACAAATGTCCTATATATAAAAAAAGTCCACATAACAGAGAAATGTCCTAAACATCATAAAAACATTCCAAAATCCTGGAGATGTCCTTAAATTCTAAAAATGTCCTAAAATCAAAGAAACGTACAGTAAAGTCAGAGAAATTCCCTGAAACACTAGAAATCTCCTAAAATTCTAGTAATGTCCTTAAATTAAATCTAGTGCACACAGCAGCATACTTTAGATGGCAGCTTCATAATACTTTGCACAGAGATGCAGACAGTTTCCATGCACGTGTCTACAAACTTGCCCCAGGTTTTCTGTGATTCGACAATCATAAGGAAGGATCATATGTTATCATAAGAAATGTGGATATGATGTCTAAATGAGCAAAGGCAAAAGCTAAAACATAACATAATTTTACTGTCATGCAGCAACCAGGAAAAAGACAACAATATCCGAAATTAAAGACAATATCTAGTCTTGTAAGATGATATCGATATAATATTGACACACTGCCCAGCACCAACTGATACAAATACAATTGTATTAGTATCATTGTAATTGTTTAATTTTAGATGTAAAAGATGTTTCAATCATTTAAAGTACTTTGTAACTTTGTTTTTAAACGTGCTTTATCAAAAGTGTATTAATACTATTGTTTGAAT
>NW_024619846.1:0-4535 GCF_008729295.1 Plectropomus leopardus | reverse complement strand
ATATTTAATATTTTATAATAATAATATTTTTTGCCCCATGCCTGTAACTGGCTTTCAGTAACAATTACATTTCAGTGCTATAAAAATCAAGGCAATAGAATTCAGGATTCACTACATTTTTCAAGTGACTTTGTTTTCACCATTTATGAGTAGTGCTTGTTAAAATGTGTGAAACTGGTCGATTGCTTGGCCTTCAGTGTTGCTGCAGGCTACAGAGAGCGAGCTATCCCCAGCATGGTGTTCAGTGGTTTAACAGTTGATATGTGTTGCCTCTCATTACACTACAACAGCGTTCATAGGTAAAGTTACATTCATTGATGCTTGAAATGTTTGATTTTGCCACAATGTGACATCTCCGGTCTCTTTGTCTTCCTCCATAGACTATAAAGAAGAAGTGGACTCAACTGCCGTGACGTCAGCTATTGGTGTGTGGACTTGCCTCAAGTTAGGGATTTTGGCCATCACCACCTTGTTTTTGGAGTAAGGAGTGACCATGTTTGGATAAGATGGTGGAGCTGTGGAGCAGTGATGGATGGATCTTCCTGATAACCCGAGGACACCATGACATGTCAGTAACAAGGTAGGCCACACCCTAAAACATGCCCTGCTTTATCTATTTTAACACCAGGTGGTACCGTAATTTACTACTGAACATCATACTGTATTGAAGAACACTTGAAACTATCTATTGAGACATTATAATTTTTCGGAGGTAATAAATCCAGGAAAAAGGAGGGTCATTTTCTCAAAGGCTGCATTAACGCTGGCTGTTTAAGGCGGGAATACCACACCGTTACCCTGCCTCGCCATTCTTTATATAATGTTGAATTGCAGAAAGAGGGGACAGAGTGGTCTCGCCGCTAAGCTGGGACCAGAGGTAGTAACAGCGCCATAATGAGGTCTGTGTAAAACGTAAAGCCGGAAGTGTGTGACCATGGGTGGTAGAGTGTGACATTTTGACGACGTGTTTATGTGTGCGACCCACCGCAGGAGATTTAAAAAACAGCTGTAGCAATCAGTGACTAATACAAAGAAGAAGAACAGCAGCCGTAATCAGCTGTCATGACACAAGATGTCACTCGGTTGGAATTTTACAGGAATGTCAGCCAGCATTGAATTTTCTCAGAAATTATGTTAAGAACAATTCTACATTTCATTATTTGATTTACCTCCAACAAAGTTACCAAATCTTAGCATTCCTCTCTCATAATTGCTGTTGTTACTTTTTCTTGACATCTGTTGTATTTGGAGTCAGAATGTGGCTGAGAGGCAGTGGCTCTCGTCAACAATACACATGGCTGATCTTTAAAAAGTGTCTTCACTGCTGTCCAGATCCCCTTTGCTTCTTCGCTGCTCTGAATAGAACATTATCTTCCCTCCCTCCATGTACCTTCTATCTTCTCTGCCCTCTCTCCCGCTGATATGCTGTATGACAGCTAAACACTGTTGCCTGCACCCCCACTGATTTTCATCAAAATTGCATGCATCACCCAATCTCTCTTCTGCTTTATATCCACCTGTAAGGCAATATGTGCTTAGGAAGAAGCAAAGGAAAGGTGGGCTTGGCGGCTGTGATGATAATGTGTCTGTTTTGGGCACGCCAGATATATTCTCTGCCACTGAAGCAATGTAGCAAAATAATGTTCCATATTATTATTATTATTTTAATATTCCTTGAGTTAAGCACACAGTGAAGCCGTTGAATAAAATATCAGAAATTAAATTAACGAATTTCAAACAAAAATGCAAATTTAATTAATGAATAGATTATGAAATATTTAAAGAAATATGAAAAGATTATGAGATGTGGATTCAAAGAGAAAAATCAACATCCAATAAAATAAATCAATATCTATTTAATCTATTAAAAGCCAATTCCAACTACATTCATCTTTACGTATTATTCCCCTGTGTATGTGTTGGTGTTGGCTCTGCACTTTTTTCCCCAAACATGTTCTTCTTGCTATCTTTATAATTCCGATCATGAAAGGAGAGGGTATCTTCATTGTTTATCTCTAATAAGCCTGCTTGCAAAGCGTGATACACAGTAGTATATTTAGATAGACCACAGATGTGACTGTTGTGATTTTTTTGAATTACCTCAGCATACAGTAGAACTCTGCTGAATCAGCAATGCTTATGTACACTGGATCCTTAGAGGTGGAGAAGTTACCTGCTAAAATTTCCCAGCAGTCTGACATTAGATTTCGATAGCTAAGAAAATAAGAGGCCTACTTATCTGAAAAGGTTTAAAAGGTCATACATTTATTATTTAAAAGGTATCATTATTTGTATATATCACTTAGAGCTGTGTATTTGCAAGGATCCGGTGATACGTTACCTATCATGATACAGGATTATAATTCAAGATATTGCGATACTGTAAGCAAGGTTATATAAAGCCTTTTTTTAAACCAAGTTTGAGAGGTTGAGATTGAATCTTGGCGATGCGAAAATCAGTCTGTTGCTTATCTTTAACAGTTTTCACTGGTTTAAAAAACCTGCAAAACGCAATAATTTTGGTGAAAAATCATTAAAAAAAAAAACAAAACACAAACACAAAGTGACTACAAAGAGATACAAAACTACAAAAAAAGACAAATTAGCCCAAAGAGACACAAAACCACAAAAAGATGCATAATGATAAAGAAAGATGCTAAACAACCACAGAAAAAAAGAGGCAAAACTAGCACAATGTCTGTGTGTCTTGCTCCTGTGTGGGAGAAGTGGTGAATAACTGTGCCCAGGGGCCCACTGTCTCATAATCTGCCCATGACTGCCATGATTCTCTAGCATGTGCAATTGAAAAATCGATGTGTTTTTGAGCATCAATCACAAAACGTAACATCACCATACTCAAGTGTATTGATATTTTCTTGCACCCCTAATATCACTCAAAGACAGACAGAATATAAGGCAATAAAGGAAGATATAATCAGAAATATGTAAAGAGAAAGACACATAAACAGGTTATTGTCTCGACACAGCTCTTGACTGCATATGTGTTGCTCCATATTTAGAAATGTCTCCAAGCATCTCTGATTGAATCAGCATGATATCAGATTTGGTGAAAACATGTGGTGTGCTGTCATCCAACATAGAGCTGTCAGAATGCACCAAGACACGCAGAGTGCGAATTGTGAAGGCGGCCTCATGTAGCGAATGCCCTCCTGTCTCCAAGGACTGCCACCGGTTCTGTTTGGCTCTTTTCCTAATATCATTTAATTATTTATTTTTTTTAGTGACACTGAGTCATAAATCTCCAAGGACAAGAACAACATGATGAGCAAATGTGTCGCCTCTTCCCCAGCCAGTATATTACATTATGGAGCTGTATATTCAGCTCTGTTGATTTTGCACCTCAGTCTCAGATAGCGTTGCCAGAACACGGTGGGTCAAACTGCTTTTAAAGGCAAAGTAGAATAGATTATTTGATTAGTGCTGATTGTTGCCAGTTCCTACCACACCTAATGATTATGTTTTCCTCATTTGTGATTGTGTGAGACTTGCACAACATGCCTCTGGCAACAAGATTAACAAATTCAGTTGACATGCTCTGTGTGCTAGAGCCCAGCAGTACCAACTGGGATTTGCACTGTATGCAATTAGCCGCGGGTCTCTGCTGTACTTTGAGCATTGGAATACGTACTGTACATGGATCACGAGCACCATGTCGGCTGCAGGAAGCGCTGACCCTGTGGCAGCCTCTCAGCTTACACTTTTCATTCTTGCCAAGTTGCTCTGCTCCTGCTGGGTCCCCATCCTGTGTCTGGATCGACAGTCTAATTTCCATGTACTGAGTTCTGAAGAAAAGGCCAACTGTAAAATATAGGGAGTGCCCCCTGTCTTTGAATCATACTGTGACTCTGTAAGCTAAGAGGACAGTCTGTGTCAATCCCAGGAAAAAACTTAAGGATGGAGTCACAAATGATCACCTGAGCGGCTTTACTGCACCAGGCAGTCCCTGCGTGTTAGAGCTCTGTTCACAGAAAGAGAAGGGATAGAAATACATTTCCTCTCAGTGGAGCAGTGGAGGGACATTGGCTGATTTTTGCACCGTGAAGATTCCTGGTTCTGACAGAAGGAAGCTCTGCCGCTGTTAAACCCTGTGACGACTTGTAGCGGTCCAGCAGAAGGACAGGTGGCCTGTTGGTGTGACCTTGGCCTGGGGCCAGACACCTTGGCAGGAGGGGACTATAAGGAGTAAGTAACTGGGACCAGCCATGGAGGTACAAGTAGTGGATTAAATGCTTGAAGTTATTTAAAGGGTGGGTCCATCTGCGTTCTTTCTTTGGTTTTCAAATTAAAATGCCCACCTAGCTGTGAGCAATAAGCTGTGATTTAGGTTGGTGGTGATGGCTAATAATAATAAAAAATAAAAGGTTAGTTCAGACTTTTTGATGTGTGGTTTTATGAGGTGTTCATCCATATTCAGTATTTTCACCACTTCACCTTGCTGTCAGACAGCCCTTTCACAGTGGATACTGAAACCATTACATTGCCCTTTTCAAAGCCACCACATTCCTTTGACAAAA
>NW_024619845.1:0-1776 GCF_008729295.1 Plectropomus leopardus | reverse complement strand
TTTATTTTCCCCAAACTCGTTCCACAATAGGAATTTACTCAATTATTAGTTCGTATACTTTTTCGTTCTGTTCCTAATAATAATAATAATAAAATCTTTCATTTAAAAAAAGATGATTGGTAGCTGGCCTGTCTGAAAAAAGCGTGTGAAAAAAAAACTGCTGAAGCTGTGACCTTCGACCCCGCGTCCATCCTGCTAACCCCGCCCCTCTGCAGAGAGAACGGGAGCCCCATTCAAACAAACCAAACTCCGCGCCCCGGGATGCGACAGTCGCTGTAGAAAGAGAGAAAGGCGGCAGCAGCAGCAGCAGCAGAAGAACCACAAACACACACTTTACCTCCAGAAACCAGACCTCCAGCACCGAGAGACAGACAGCCGGAGACACAGACAGACAGACACACAGACAGTCACACAGTGAGCGCTAGCAGGAGGCTAACAGCTAACACCGACATGGCGAGCGCTTCGTACCACATCTCCAACCTGCTGGAGAAAATGACCTCCAGCGACAAGGATTTCAGGTAAAATAACACTCACTGGAAACTAAAATAAACGCACGACTCACACAGTGAGCTCAAATTGTTTATTTTTCCTGCGTGTTAGCAGCAGAGCTAACGGCGGCTGTGTTTAGGCCCACAGGCTGCTATGCTAACTGCTAGCCTGCCACCTGTCTGATCATCGTCACATCGCTAGCCAGCTAGTTAGCTAACAGTTAGCGTTTGATTTGACAACCCTCGAGATTGCTGCGTTATTATTTGGTTAGCACGCTAACGTGCTGCACGTCGTGCTAAAACTGACAGCTGACTTGCAGGTAAACAGCGCCAGTTAGCCGTTAGCTTAGCCGGCTAGCCCACTAACTTCTGTCATGCCGCAAGCTAGCGTGATGTCAGCTATCATTTTGGGTATGAATCGGTAACGGTGTGTGTCGGTGCTGTGGATTTAAATGTGAAGTTAGCACGGGAGCTAACTGGTCCCAGTTAGTTTGAGAAGCAGGCAGTAAGTGTGTGTCGTGTCGGTTAATTTAGCATGATGCTGTTGGGGGTGTGGTAGCACTGGTAGCTCAGGTAATAATAACATGTAAACACGCTGTCAGAGAGCTGCAGCAGAGCACAGGGATGAAGTAACATGAAATAAGATGCTCAAGTGAAGTACAAGTACCTTTTAATTGGTGGTTTTAGTCATTTGTATCGTTTATTTATAAGGTACAATGTGAATTGATATTCCTTAATACTTCAATTAATAGCTATGATTTGCCTAAATTACTGAACTCAACAGGCTTATATTTGGGAGAGGCGTCTTTATGGGACAGGGTTTTATTTTCTTTAACACAAAACTGTTGCTCAGCAAAGATGGACATTAGTGTTGCAGATTTAAGTATTTAATTTTATTGATTAATCCGTAAAATTACAATCAATTAATCTATTAACCATAAAAACAAAAAAAATAATAAGACTTTGCTCATTTCAAACATCACCAAATGCGTTTCTGGTTTTTTTTGTGTGTGTGTTATTGTGACAGAATTTCATAGCCTATTGATTGATCGATTGATTTTCACATTTAAATTCTTAGTGACTGATTAATCGATCATCGGTTCACTGTTATATCTAATGGAAATACAATGAAATTATTTATGTAACCCTTTGAGACCATGAAATCTGTGAAAAATACAACAAAAATACTTGAAAATCTGTAAAAAAAAAAAAAAAAAAAAAAAAAAAAAAGAGAAATGACCTTTAAAAATTTTTTAAAATAATTATGTAAAATAATTTTAAATATATA
>NW_024619844.1:0-3180 GCF_008729295.1 Plectropomus leopardus | reverse complement strand
TTGTCTTTTTACTCTTTTTTATTGTGCTAATTTTTAGGTCATTTTCTCTTAAGATGCTCATTGCCTTCTTCCAATGTTTTTGCAAGAAATCAAGCCTATTTGCTCAGGAGGTTTCAGCAGGGTAAAGGAAATTTCAGAGATATAAAATGCATTCACTGGGTTCCAGTTCCTTACCTTCTGGCAGATAGAGAAGGTCATCTAAGCATGGGATGGCATGGCTCTAAGATATGAAAGATACACATCTTAATGAGTCCACACGAAATCTATTGAATAATGTGTCTTAATTTCATATCATTTACATTTTACTACCCACAAGCACTTACCTCTGGTGTTGGAAGGCCGATATCCTCAAGCAAATCGAGGTCATCTTGGTCCTGGGATCCAGCAGAAGAGTTAGCTTTGAGAGCGAAAGCAAAGGAGCTTAGTTAACATCTGCAGCTCGCTATCTTTTTATCATTTATTCGCCTCAAAAACACCCTTTTAATCTCCTCTCTAATCCCCTTTACAAATGGTATAGGCTCTGCATTTGCATACTACCTTGATAAATCTCGACTACAGAGAAATAAATCCAGACATGGATGTATGTAAATTAGACAGTAAAATGATCATCCAAATCAGGTAAGGAGGTGATCAGATATGTGCTATATGTGACCACATCAGGAAAAAGCTGCTCTGTTGTTTTCAAGTCATTTTAATGACATGTCACATACACATCTCATTACATTGTTTTTACAATTTATCAGAGGGAACAGTCCTTTTTTAACATGCCTGCTATCCACTACAGTAAAGCATAGGTGTAGATTTCAGGGGGGACTCAGGGGACACATCCCCCTCAATAGTAAGAATATGTTTATTTGCCAAACAATAAATGAAAGTAGCAAGAGAACCTCTATGTTAACCATAAATTGATGGTGAAAATGCACAAATTGGTGCATAAAAATTCCCCAGAATTCAGGAAATTAAAGGATAATCAGCATTTTTCAACCTGGACCCTATTTTCTGAAATCTTAAGGCCGTGACACACCAAGCTGATAATCAGCCATCCGCCCTCCTTGGTCCTCATTGACCCTGGTCTGCTTTTTTTTTTTCGGCTGAATCAGCATGTTGAATTAGTGGCAGCGGCCCTGGAGCCATTTGGTGAATGAAATTACTCTGATTGGCTGTTCAGCTCAGCTCACAGGAAGAGAAACTGCTCTTTCCAACTCGCACTTACATTTCTGCATGTCTTCATGCAACAAGTCACATCTTTTGAGATTTGTGAGACACTTGACAAGAAAATAGCAAATAGACTGCATCAAGCGCAAGGTAAAGAGACACTTCAGCCACACATAAAAACAATCTGAGCCTGTCTGCAGAAAAAATAACCACTTTAATTACGATACAATGACAGTGTTCAGTTGCTCTATTTGTTTACATTGCAGTCTGTTGCACGGCTGTCTGCTGCTTCAAAAACTGTTGCTCACATCAGTCTCTCAGACACATATACATGGGAATATAGGGTCCATGTTGAAAATGCCAAAGTTGTCCTTTGAGTTTTTAATGCTCAGAAATTTCTGGCAGGGGACCCCCGTTTCATGTGTCCCTCCCAGTGTTAAAACCAAACCTACGCCCTTGCGATAAAAGACCAAATGGTGGTGGTCTACGGACGCCCTGGTAGATCCTCACCTCCTGAAGCTAGCTCATCCGGCCAGTGAAACACTTTATGGGGGTTAGCAGAATCATTCTTGCTGTCGCTGACCATTTTGAAGCCTTTGGCTCGGAGGGCGCTGCGGAAGTTCCTTTTCCAGACTGACGAGTCCCCGTGAGCCCGCCCATTGCCACTCACTTCTGCCCAGGCCTGCAGGGAGAACGCAGGTTGACGGCCGGAAGTTTTTTTTTTAATATTATGTTATTCATGATGACTTTGTGTATTACCTTAAAGATGAGGATGTCAACATCAGAGGAGTCCTGTCTTAAAGCATGTTTCCACGGGACACAGAACTCTGTTCGCTCCGGGTTTGTCCAGTGGACACCGGGATACCTCTCGCTGTCAATCTGGGCCCGCAGCCACGGGATGAGCAGTGGTCTAGAATGAGACATTTCTGTGGCGGAGAAAGAGTGTCATGTCAGCAGCATCATCGCTGCTCCATTTGGCATCCCTAATCATTGGTAAATTGATTCTCAGATCATCTATAATAAAGACAGTTTTAAAAAATTCTGTCATTGCTTTTAGTTTCATACAAGTTTTGTGATCTTTTAATAATATTTATTAAATTTAAAAGTCTGAAGCCTATCCAAATCAGCAATGTTGCTTTATTGAAGCACTGGGCCAAGCTGGATGTTTTATAACCATAATTATTTATCTATATTTATAGGTTTATATTAAAAAGAACCTTGGTATTCAACATGGTGTCTGAAACCCCTCAGGGGTTGTCATAGTTACCGCAGAGTTGGCACCAAATTATTGTTTGATTTATTTCAAAAATTAAAATACACATTACCTTGAATCAATAATATTTTGCCTTTTGCAGCAACTTATCTATGTGAAACTTATCTACCTAAAGATTAGGGTTCAGCTGATAGTGTTTTTCAGGGTTACTACTGATACTGTCCAGAAAAATTTAAATATAAAAATGAATTAATAAAAATAGCTCCCTGAGGTTTTACATAATAGTATAAGTAAACAGGAGTAAATAATATAAAAATCACTTCTGTATGTTGACATAGTGTACTTTTTTAGAATGGAGGATTACTTTTTTCTTTTCCCACCTGCATTACATTTATAAAAGGTATACGATATATTAAGCAACACACAGTATCTCAGCATTGATATCCTGACGTCAACAGTGCCACGGTGCAGCTGGGAAACTCTGTTCATATTTGCAATTTCTAAGGTGCAAGAAAGAGGAAGCAAGCCAATGTGAGGCCAGATGTGGTTCAACATGCAATACCAAAAATACGTGTATGATAAAAACAATAATGAAAAAATTATATGAATAATAAAAGGTAATTTAATATCTAATTATCACAGTAACATCCTTCAAGAGTTGAATATTAATACTAGATACAGTAATTGTTTTTGTAATGTTGCATTTATCCCTTTGAAACATGGATCAACATCACTTTTAGTAGATTTAGAAAATTTACTTAAATGCTAGAGAAAATTTTCTTAAGAATTATATTAGAATTATTTTACAGAAT
>NW_024619843.1:0-4040 GCF_008729295.1 Plectropomus leopardus | reverse complement strand
GGGGGAGATTTTCAGATAATATTCTTGGACTTTTTTGCTATTTGCTCACCATTTTCTGGGTCATTTTTTCTTCAGCTGCACCTTGCCTTCTTCCCATGTTTGTAAAAGAAATTAAGACAATTTGCCCAAAGTTTTAAAGGGTTAACTCATGAGGGTCACGGCTTAGTACGCCTTTGTGCTCATGACGATGACTAGGTTGCAACCGTGCTTGTTTGTTTCGTGTTTTTTTTTTTTTTTTTTTTAATTTTTGAAAAGTGTGGCTAATCAACACTGTTAGGAAATGACTGAGATATTATAAAAACTCTGAAATACACTGGACAGTGCTTTAACTCTCACTTTGACATAGTTTTTAAGCAGACTTTATACTACAGCAGCTTAATAGAATTTCTTAAATTCAGTTACGGCTTTTGGTTTTGTGTCTCCCACGTACAGCCTGATAAACTTGTCTCGTATCACTCTGATGTTTCCTTGAATGACATTTCTCACCTGACTGTGTTTTGATGCATTTTCTCAATGAGTTTAGTCTCAATGTATCATCTCGCTCCTTCCTCCACCGTGCCCCCAAATGTCCTCAATTACTTTTACTACTTCCTCCCAAGTTTTCGCCCCTGCTGCTTCTCCACAGCCTCAGAGTTGTCCCAACCAGCCACATGATTGGGTGGACTGGCCTCCTCGCGACTCACATTTACAGTAAATCTAATTGTGTCTGTCATTAACTTGTTAAGCTTCCCGCCCTGGAGTGGAGGGGGAATCCAGGCAATATGTGACGTAGGCATTTCCTGTATCTTGAATCAGCTTGTTATATACTGCTGGATAAAAAAAAAAAGCTCCACTTCAATCCCCTGCCCCACTGATACCGACAGATCCATGCATGCTCACTGGTATTGGTGTGTTTTTTTTACATGATAAAACATCCATTTCAAATAATTAGTGTTTTTTATGCGTCTGTCCGTCCATCCCATTCTCATAAAGGCGATTTATCAAGAACGCCTTAAAGGAAGTTGTTCACATTTGGCACAAACATCCACTTGGACTCAAGAATGAACTGATTAGGTTTTAGTGGTCATAGGTGAAGGGTCAGTGCCACTGTGACTGCATCTGTCTAATGAATGGGGTATATGTATATTTAGAACACTTAAAGGGAATTTTTTTAATTTGGCACAAACGTCCACTTTGACTCCACAATTACATTTTTGTGGGCTTAGGTCAAGGTGATGGTGATATTGTCTGTCTCATTCTCATGACCATGATGTCTTTGTCAAATTGGCAAAATTTGTCCACTTGGACCTTTCATCCATCTCATTCTTGTGGACACAATATCTCTAGATCCATTTTAGGTCCACTTTGACTCATGGATGACCTGATTAGATTTTGATGGTTATAGGTCAGGGTCACTGTGGCCTTTTCTTTCGCATTCTTGTGACTGCGATATCTGAAGAGCACCTTGAGGGAATTTTTTGCAAACTTGGCACAAACATACACCTGGATTTAACGATGATTATCTTAGATTTTGGTGGTCAAGGTGAAGGTAGCTGTGGCCTTGTGTTTGTCTCATTTTTGTGAACCCAATGTCTGAGGAAAATGTTGAGGTCATTTTTCAAATTTGGTACAAACATCTTGTACTCAAAAGTAAGCTGATTAGATTTTGGTGGTCAAAGATCAGAGGCCATGGTCACTTAATTTTTCACATTCTTGTGACAACGATATCTTAACAATTGGAGTTTTTCTTTTTATAAATTTGGCACAAACATCAGTTTGGGCTTAAGGCTGAATTATTAGATTTTGGTGGTCAAAGATCAAGGTCACCATGTACTTCCATCTGTCTTATTCTTTTAAATGCCATATTTTAAGCACCACTTGAGGAAATTTCTTTAAGTTTTGCACAAACGTCCACTTTTACTCAACGCCAAACTGATTTTGGTCATCAAAGGTCAAGGTCCCTGTGACCTCTCAGAACATGTTTTAGGCCATAACTCTGTTACAGTACATGTAAGCTGCCTCTGGCAGTAGAGTTTATGCCTGGCTTTCATTATTTACACCTCACATTTCTCAATTTCAGGGATGTATTTACAGTGTGATGTTTCCTTAATTAATTAGTTTATAAAAAAGGGCACGCCCCTAATCTGTGCCGAGGAAGGCTGTGTTTGTCTGACACATTTTAAACAGGCCGGGTATAACCCACGTTTTGACATAATAAATGTTGAAATGCCCTTTGTTCATGAGATCCAAACACTTAGATGTTCCTGCCAAAAACAGCAGGTGCTACAAGGGTGGATTATTTACTTTCGATGCGAGACTCCAGTTTATCTTCTGAGGGTCAAGTGCTTCTGGTCGGAGCTTCAAAGCAGATAATATGGCCTCCCCTCTGCAACAGTTTTGAACCAAAATAAATGAGAACATGCAAGCTTACATCACTCTTTCTGCAGCTTTGTGAAGTTGAAATCTGGCATGTTAGCATCAAAATCATCTATCTCAGATCCAGTGAGCTGGAGCCAAACCAGTAGATCATGTGAGCTTTTCTTAGCCGCCACACTCTCATATGTGGTGTTTAAGCTGCAGCAGCCAGTGATTAAATTGATTGCAGCATAATTTCATCAGTTAAAGTCGCAGTAACATGAAAGAAAAAAATCCAGAGGATGGCTGCTGTGATTGAGAAAATGTGAGGAAAATACCAGAAGGACGTGCTCATGTTGGAGCAGAGAAAGCAGCCGGGGTTGGGTTTCTCCTCCTTCCTCTGAGCAATCGAAAGGGTGTAGGTTGTCTCATGTCCCACTTTCTGTGCAGACAAAGCCACATCAGCTGTAAACTCTTCTTTGGGTGAAATCAACCCACTGGTGTAAACATAACTACACCGGGTCATGTGTAGTTCATGTCCACAGGCACGCTGGCAGCTGCCAAGTCTTTGCATGCTGGCTGTGTTTACTCAAAGGAGAAGATGTAGGGTGGGATCAGGCCACTTAGAAATACGGAGACACAAGGCGGTTGAAGATATTGTTGTTAAAAGGATAGTTTGGATATTTTAAAGTGGGATTGTATGAGGTATTTATTCTTAGTCAGTGTTATACAAATTGTAGATTTGAGTTCACATGGCCCCAGTTTGGAGAAGCAGGCAGGTGCAATGCACTGCTGTGGACACGTGCAGCAGCAAAATGCATTTTTGTGCAGTGGTCGAAAGGGGCAAACACGCTGCAATTTAAGAAAACACATACACAGAAAAAACACAAGCGAATTAAGAAAACATCATCAGTTTGAAAACACGAAAAGGATGCAAATATCATTACACACTAAGGGGCTGTTTGCACAGCAACGGTTCTTGCATGAAACGTTAAACTTTGTTGCGGAGACGGCCGTGAACATCTTCCCAGTTGGAAAGTGCTGTAAAAAGGTATGGCAGTGAAAATATTCCAAATACAGCGTGCACTTGAATGGTTGTTTTTTTTCTGCATACTGACAATGAAGAAGTACCTCATACACCTCACCTCAAAAAATCCAAAGTATCCCTTTAAGAGGCTGTTTGGTGTTGCCATTCTTAAATCTCTCAAATCATCTGAACTTGACCTGAACCCGTCTCATTTCATAAACAGGAAGTCACTATCCGTCCTCCATCAGTGCCGGTATTTGTACGTTTTCTTTCTAATTCCACTTCTTTTTTCTCTCTCTGAAGGTATCGTTTAACGTTAGTGTGGAGGCGAGGAGCTGCCCTCCCCGCGGCACCGACCAGAGCTTCACCATCAAGCCGGTGGGGTTCAAAGACCGTCTGGAGGTTTCTGTGGATTATCAGTGTGACTGCGGCTGCAGCCGGAGAGCACAAACCAACAGCAGCATCTGCAGCTCCATAGGTACATCATCTCTCAGTGATCATGATTTCTTTTGAGACCTGGATTTACACGGAGCTAAACAATAATAAGAATGATGAATGCTATAGTGAATGCAGTCATGAAAACACCTGAATTTGGAATAGCAATTTGTAGGCCTTGAAAAGTTTTGGAAAACTAAATTTACCCTGAAAATTGTGTACTGTTCGAACAATTTAATCCTGT
>NW_024619842.1:0-1472 GCF_008729295.1 Plectropomus leopardus | reverse complement strand
TTTTTTTTTTTTTTAATTTTTGGCACTTTTTGCAGGTCATTTTCTTTTTTGTTTTTACTTTTTTCCTTTTTTGCAAACTTGCAGTTAATTTTCTGGAAACTTAAATTCTTTTCCATATTTTGGGTCATTCCTTCTTCTTATGTTCTTGATAAAAAATTCTGGTCAATTTCTTTGGGTTTTAAAGGATTAAAGCAAAGAAAAACATGCAAATTCTGACGCATTTCATCTCATTTGCAATGGTAACAAATTTTCGTTCAGATTTTCTCCTTTTTATTGGTCAATCGTGTTAGAGCTCATCTCTTCAGACCTCCTCAAACTATCAATGAAATAATCAGAGAGCGGCGAGGCTTCTTGTGCAGACGTTGCTTTGCTGTAAAAGCGTGGGAGCCGCGGTGTCCTCGATAAAAAAGAAAGATAAATTAAAGGTGTATCATAACTCTCGTCTGTCCTGATTCAGGCGAGTTCGCCTCGAGTGTTTTTCAGCGTCGGAATTCTGTGGAAATGCACCTGTTGACTCAGGAAGAGCGACAACCGGGGTCAGCACATCTATTAGAAAGATGAACGATGACCGCCTCCTCTGCCACGAGCTTATCGCTTCTGCCACGAACACGCACGCACGCACGCGCACGCACGCACGCACGCACACAGCGCTCCTCAGAAAGTCGTCTTTTCTCAGATTAATCATGTGTTTCACAGTATCTGTCTGCATCAGCAGGTCAATTTACTGCCTGGATCTCCTCCGGCAGTAAAACACTGATGGAGGAGGCGCACGCCGACAGCTGGCGGCTCAGAGACACTGATTAAATTGTCGCGGCTCGGCTCAAACTTTCCACCGCAGATTTAAAATCCTCAGAGGAAAAAAAAAGAATATGACCTAAAATTATTATTTACTGGACCTGAGAGCCAAAAACAAAACACAGGAGGAGAGAGGAGAGGAGAGGAGAGGAGAGGAAGAGGAGAGGAGAGGAGAGGAGGAAAAGCATGAATAAAGGAGGGGCGGAGGAGAAGAGGTAGGGAAGTGAAGAGAGAACAGAAAGAAAGGAGGAGGAGAGGAGAGGACGAGAGGAGGTGAAGAAAAGAGAGGGGCAGGAGAGGAGATGAGGACGGAGACAAGGAGGGAAGGAGGAGAGTTGAGGTGTTGAGAAGAGGAGAGGAGGGAAGGAAAGAAGTGGAGGAATGATGAAAGGAGAAAAGAGTAAAAGAGAGAGGAAGGGGAGAAGGACAGGAGACGAGGAGAGTAGAGGAGAGGAGAAGAGAAGGAGAGAAGAAGAGGTGAGGTTGTGAGGACAGAAAGGAAAGGAGGAGGAGGAGGTGAGGAGAGGAGGTAAGGAAAGGAGGAGAAGGTGTTAGGAGGTGAGGTGGTGAGCAGAGGAGAAGAAGAGGAGCTCTCCCCCTGCTGGAGCTGTTGGAGACAAACAGCTGAAATATCTGAAACACACACACACACACACACACACACACACACACACACA
>NW_024619841.1:0-2216 GCF_008729295.1 Plectropomus leopardus | reverse complement strand
AGGTTTTAAAGGGTTAAACTCTTATTAGTACAATCAGTATCTGTTGGAAAACTTTGCAAAGGTCATCAAGCTAAAATTAATCCAGGATTTCAGTTCAGCAGGTATATAGAGTGTATACAATATGATAGAAGAGTTTGAGAAGTTCGATGTGGAGGGCGTCTGACCAGAGCTCAAAACCACCCAACAGCCCTGCAGGCCGAGGTGTTCTCTCATGTAACGTCTCATTGATAAGAGCAGCAAACACCTCATTTACAGAAACCTTAGGCTATAAGATCAGGTACTTTAAAAGCAATCCAAACACATTCAGACCCTGCCTGTGTCCCAGCAAATAAAACACCTTGATATCGCCCCAACTAAACTAGGATGATTCTGTCTTAATGTCCCATTTCAGGGACCAAGGAGTCCACAGTCTTTATGGCTGCACAGAATTGCAGGTAGTAATGTTTGACACAGCAGGGCTCCTGCCTTTCAGATGATCAAAGTGACAAGTTCAGCCTGCAACCAGAGCCACTTACAGGAGACATCAAGAAGCAGCAAGATTGGCAGCTTTTAGGTCTTTGGTCCATTTCATCAGCCATTACTAGCAGAAGAGGCGGCGTGCTGTGGAGGACTAGTGGGAGGAGGGGAAGGCAGATTAACAGACAGCTGATACAGGTGTATAGGCGGTATCAAACAGCAGCTCTGTCAATACAGCAGGCTCCAAATTTCTGCAGAAGGGGCTGGGATCCCCAAAGTATGCCCGGCGATTTCACTATGACAGGATTAACTGGGAGCTCCGAATGATTTTCACAGATTCTGTGACTCAACAATTCAGTGATCCACGTTCTATCGGCTTTAAAGGCCCCTATCCCAAGTTTCAAAAGCTTACCCTTCGGACAAGGGACACTCTTTTTCTCCCATGCGGTTCCGCTTCCCCTTTTTTGCTGCATTCAGTTGTTCATCAACCCCCGCATCCTCGCCAGCTCTCCCATCCTCCCTTCTCTGCACATCTGCTAGGTTTGAGTTTTCCTTTCTTCCCTCCGGCGCCTTGCTTGGCCCAAGGCCCTTATAGCCAAATTGGTTTACATTGGAGAGATAAATGCTCTGCAAATGCGCTTAAACACGTACAGTAAAAAATGCAGACAGTGCGTGTCAGGATTATCACCCAAGTCAGGGGGAGAAAGGAGAGCGTCTCTGTAGCACAAAGCTGGGGAGCCAGAGTGAAGCCTGCAGATATAGTCCGTCTCATCCACTTCTCAGGAGAAAGAGAGGAGGATTTAGCATTTGCATGCTAGTCTGTAATTCCTGGCATTATATAACTTGTCGCCAACAATCAAACTCCTGTGGTATTGTGAAAGTATTGTTTCACATGGGTGAGCAAAGTGTGGAGTTACACTCTCAGGGGGGAAGGGGTTTTGGTGGTAGCATGGAGACAGCCGGTCCAAGACGCTCGGCAGAGACCACCCTATAAGCCCACTGAGGAACTGTTCTGCAACACAACCCCAGGCCCAACTACAGAAGGTGCACCTCAAAATCCCCTCAAAATATTCAGCTTAGAGCATAAATGACTCAACCTGTACACGGTGAGTGATATGTAGAAATAGGCTGATCCATAGTGCCAAAGCCAAAGAATGAAAGTAAAGAAAACACAAATGTTCCCAAAGGTCATGTCTGCTGTGAAATAATAATTTTATTTCATATGTTAACCCTCTGAAACCTGATTTGAAACTTGATTTTGAAATTGGTATTGGTTTGATTTCTTTAAAAACAGGAGGAGATGGCAAGAAGCAGCTTAACAAGACGTGGCCTAAAAACTGGCAAAAAAAATAAATTAATGAAAAGTTACTGGAATATTACTTGAAAATAAGCACAAACAAAGATAGTAAAAATAAATAAATAAATCAATAAATAAAAACAAGAAAATGACCCCCAAAAGTGCTGAAAATAGCTGAAAACACAACTTAAAATATTTGTGTGTCAAAGGGTTAAAAAGCATGTGAAAGGCATCCAAACGCAGCACAAAAAAATGATGTTGATCTAGGTTTCAAAGTGTTAAACACATAAAAAAAAACATGGGGTTCTGTGTATAATAATTTGATTTGAAATGTAGTTTCACATATAGTAAAAATGTATCAGCTGAAGTGGGTTTCATGTGTGATGTTTAATGTGAAATTACAGTTTTCACATGTGAAGTCTTTCATTTCACATTTGAAATATTTAAAAATCATATGTACAGA
>NW_024619840.1:0-2441 GCF_008729295.1 Plectropomus leopardus | reverse complement strand
TCCAGTCTCTGCATTTAGGTTTTATTGGTTTTACAGACGGCACAGGTGCCAGCTATGAGGAAACATTTCGCTCTTTAATCTAGGTGTCGTAATCTGGTTTCAGAAGGATGGCTCATGATTCTGGGGTTTTGTAACGCCGTGCACGTCGTGCCAACAAGATCAAAGACGTCTTAGCACCCAGTGCATAAGCTTCAGGAGCTGAGGTGTGGGAGTTAAATCAGACGTGACATTGCTCCTCTAAATAAACTGGAATTTTGACACAGTTGTCAGTTTGTATTAATGTCATATGAAAAAAAATCTGAAATGAGCTAAAGGCTGTAAAGGTGTAATAAAAAATACATACAGCAAACATAAAAGAAGCACAGCAGAAATTCTAATAAAAGGGGAATACGCTAAATAAATGGATATAATTCATAATGTGGCACCAATCTTTTGCTTATATAATCCATCCATTAATTTTCTAAAGAGTTCATCCTCCTCATCGTCACAGGTGGCTGGAAAGTATCCCAGCATGCACTGGGTGTGTGGTAGGGTAAATCCTGCACGGGTTAAGAGTCTACTGCAGACTGATGGTTATCTAACTAATAATTTCTCATTTAACCCTTTTAAACCTGAGCAAATTGTCTCAAAATGTCTCAAATGAACTTTTTTCAAAAACACGGGAAGAAAGTGCCGAGCAACTTATAAAGAAATGACCAGAAATTTGCAAAATATTTGTCAAATATACAAGAGAATTACCTGAAGATTTTGAAAAGCAATTAAAAATAAATAAACAAACAAAAAAACAAGATAATGGCCTTAAAAAAAGCACTAAAAAATGGTAGTTATTAATAAAATGGATAATAATGATAATTATGACTATCTTTACTTTTTTTATATTTTCCTAGCTTTTTTAAAATTAATTTTTCAAATCTACTATTTTATTGCAGGTTTATGTATTCCAAAATTTAAATAGATTAAACATTATAAATTATCTTAAGAGTTGACCAATATCGGGTGCAGAGAGGTACACCTGCACACTCACAGGACCTCTGAAATAAAATAAGTACTAAAATATATGACAAACAAGAACACACAAGGTAATTTATGAAAGCGTGCATAAATGTTAAAATTTAAGTGCCCCATAGAGGTAACAAAAGTGCTTTAAAAAAGTCAGTCAGTCAGTTAGTTTGTCTTAAATGGGTCTTTATGACGTAAGATGTCTTTTAAAAGAGTTTCTTTGTTTTGAGATGTGAATTGTCGAGTCATTCATACATTATAATATGAATGCATTTAACAAAGGTGTTAATTGGACAAAACCTACCTGCAGATTCAGGGATATACAGCAGGATATCATCTGCATAGGTGTGATTATTTATTTGTAGCATCACCAAATGCTAAAACATAGCAGTCAAAGCAAAGTGGGCCCAGGATTGAGCTTTGAGGGTCACCACTCAGATTCATCCACTTTACTAATATTTATTTGAATAAATACTTCTGCGTGTCTTTTAATCGTGGACAATTGTCTTCTGCTTTTGCTCTGATGTGATGATTTGTAAGATTCTTGTTCATGATGAACAGACACTTCAAGGCAGGATTTTTTGTTTTGTGCAGCAGATTTAAAAATGTCTAACTGCAGATAAAGAGGACGTGTTTTTACATTAGCTGATGAATTTTATTCTTCTTTGTTGCAATGAGACAAAGCAGTAATGGCTAAAGTGATTAGCTCTGGATCACACAGTCTATTTAGCGTGATTAAGACATTCAAATGTTGCACCTTTAAAGTTGCTCATTTGTCTCGTTATTTGTTAGCTGTGCACATGTTGAATAGAAAGAAAGAAGATGTACTATAATTTTAGTTAAATGTCACAAACTATCATTGTAACATTTGGTAAAAGTCAGCTGTCGTCTGGTGTTTAATTTTAAGGCTGACATAATCAGGCTGATTATTTCATTCCCTCAGGAGGATGTCACTATGGAAACACAGGTGCAGTCATGCGGCATTATGTGATGTTTCTTTTTTTGCACCCAATATTGAAGTGTGTTTTCTCTCACTAACATTTTAACGAGCTGGTGTGACTTCTGTGATTGGTGTTTGAGGTGGCTCCGTCTCCGTTCACAGGCTGGTTTCTCTATTGCAGGATTAATTTGAGATCTCCTGCTGTTAAGTGGCGTGTGGTAATGTGTGTGTATGAGCACGTACTGTAAGTGTTTCCCGCCTGACGAGGCATGTGTTTGTGTGTTGACGCTGAATTTCTCATCTCCACAGGTGAAATCTCTGCATGGCACGTGAAATTAAAACTTCCTAACACATAAAAAGATGAAAGTAGTTGGAGTATAAGCTTTACACCTGATCGGCTGCTTGAGGAGAAGTGAAACAATTAAAGAAAAAACTGAATTAATGGAGCCACCTTTTGTTTCCTACAGTGATTTTGCTGTTTTAAAATATGTGATTAATAAAT
>NW_024619839.1:0-2654 GCF_008729295.1 Plectropomus leopardus | reverse complement strand
TATTCTGATTCAGCTTCATGTTGGAGCTAGAGGAAAAGTCAGAGGATCACCAAAGTTATGAGGACTCATTTCTGAGGACCAAGAACATTTGTACAAAATTTCACGCCAGTCTGTCCCCTCGTCGAGATATTTCGGGATCAAAGTCGTGGACCAACACTCAATCCACTCAGTCCCAAATGATGTAGACTGACAGCCAATTGCATGTTTTGCTCCCTAAAATCAAACCAAAAATAAAACCTAGTGACCGATGAGTCTGTGAAACCCTCAGGAGGGCGAGTAAAACGTTTTCGGGAGGCTGAATCTGACCCACGCTCACTGGCTGCTCTGCTTCGGGCTGCTCTGGCCTAGATTCCTCTGAAGTCCCTCTGGTGCGTGAATGGATAAATATATTCAGCTTATAATGGAAAATAATGGTGAATCCCACAGTCTGTAGCACAGTCACTGGTGTTTGGTCAGCTTTGTGTGATCAGAGCTGCAGGTCTCTCATGTTCTGTCAGTCTGCAGCAGATTTACGGCATCCACCTAATCCCAAACCAGGCCCCCTCTGTCGGTCCCTGAGCCTCTCTTTGCCTGTGTGTTATTTGTGGGTGATAATCGCCGTCGGCCCTCATGTCCAGTGTGTATTAAAGCATTGTTTTCATTCATAGGCTGGAAATATTAAATTTCTGATCTCAGTTTGTCTTTTTTTTTTTTAGTCCAGATCAGTCCTTTGTCCTCGGCTAAATTCAATCTCGGCCAAATCCAGGCGCCGCTTTATTTTTAGCTGGGACCGTGTGGTTGGAGAGTATAGCTTTAAGTGTTTTGGTGCCATTTATCATTCCCCCAAACTTCAGTTTCTTAAGCCCTAAATCCCGTCAGTATGTCTTTGTGTGTGAGCCTCCACAGCTGCAGCGTTTCTGCGTCTCCAGTGTGTTTTGTGTGTGTCGTTTCCATCAGCTGACAGGTAGAGTGTGTACTTTCTGTGCTCATTACTTCATGCAGTTTCCACATTTTCTGTCTTTGCATCGACAGAAGGATTCACCACAGAGGCGATGCAGCTGGTGTTGCTTTTGGATTTTGGTTTTAAGTTGCTGAAATGCATAAAACTTCCACCTAAAGAAACAGTTTCACATTTGTTTGAGTTTGTAATTTGTAATTTCTTTATTTAAAAAGGGACAATGTGGGTTTTGTTTGGGTTTTTATAGGTTAATTACAGACAGAAAATCGAAGTTGGGAGGTTAGCTATAGTTGTGCCTGGTTAAGATTTGAATGATTGTTGTAGGGAAATTAGGACCAAAAGAGTATTTGAGTCGCTGCATTTGTGGGAGTGGTAATAATGTAAATTAACAAAAGGGTAGTCAGTAATACTTACATATAATATCTATGTATTCACACATACATAGATACATAGACACACATATATATAAAAATAAAACAATAATAATAAAAAAGAAAAAAGAAAGGGTGGGAAAAAATAATACCATAATATTTGTCTGATTGAGGAAATACTGAGGTGTGTTTGTGTTTTTGCGATTGTGTTTCCACGTTTATGTCTGTCTGTTATATGTATATGTTTGGAATAGATGTGTGTGTACCTGTCTGTGTGTATATGTGCGAATATGCATGAATGTTTTATGGATTTGTTGTAGCTCAACAGTAATTTAAGAGCCTTTTGGAGTTTTGAATGTTATTATATGTCCTTGTTTTGGTTAAAATTATAACTGCGCAATTCTGAATAAGCCGAAGTTTCTCGATTGGCTGTTACGGGAGGCCAGTTAACAGCCCACTTTTCGGTTTGACATAAAAGCATGCAAAAAATGTTTTGAGCATCATGACACGAGAAATCTGAGACACCTAATGCATGAAAAGAAACTGTCAAACTATCGCTCTAATTGTAATTAGCATGGCTGAACAGCGTCAAAATTTGCAAACTTAAAGGAGCAGTGAGTGAGATTTAGTGGCATCTAGTGGTGAGGATTGTTAATTGTCAACAAAATTTCTCTATTTTCAGTGATAATTGCCTCAGTGTTAGTTGTTCAGGAGGTTTTCTTTATTTTTACCAGTAACCAAATTATCCGGAGAGGTCTCTTCCTCTCCAAAACAAACAGACTTGGTGATTAAAACCAGTAAAACACTGAATAAAGCAGTTACATTTTATAAATAAGTTCCTCCTTCACTGTTTGCCAGAGACAGGCGGCACCTTAACGAGCTCACATTTTTCCATCTCTTTTTCCGACACTCTTTGTTTAGGTAAATATACACTAAAGAAAGCACCTATTATATAACAGAAATGTTATATTTCATTTCTGCCAGCATATTCCCCTTAAATCCTGCACACTGGACCATTAAACAGCTGCTTGTTATGGTGGATATTACCGGTTGGAAGTTTTGGTTCATGGTGTAACATTTGGAGGGCGCTGGTGCATTAACCCTTTGAAACCTGGATAGACATTACTTTTTTTGTGCTGCATTCAGACAACTTTTACAGATTATAAACCTCTGGACCCTAAGCAAACTGGTTTGATTTTTTTCCCAAAGCATTTTTTTAAAAGAGCAACTTGGGAAAGATGTCATGCAACTTGCAAGAAATAGTTATAGAAATGTATTTATTTTTTTAAACCAGGGATAATGTCCATAGAATTGTGTTTCTAATAATCATAATAATATATTTTAAT
>NW_024619838.1:0-2290 GCF_008729295.1 Plectropomus leopardus | reverse complement strand
TGTGTATATATATATATATATATATATACACACATATTGTTGATTATCATCACAATCGGGCTACAAAAATATTATACATTAATATGATTTTCTACTCTCATTGAGTTTATTTTTTTAACCAACACCAGTCATAATCATGAATATCAAATGATCTTTAATTTTCAGAATTTTAAACCTTTAAATGCCAGGTTTCTGCCATGATTGCATAATATTTTTCGATGAAAAAACTTTAAGGAGTTCTTGAGAAACCGCGTTCACTAAGATGAGACGTTGGATTATTAACAGCGTGCTGCAGACGGCAGTTTCTTATCTGCTCGGTACAGATAACAGGAGGCTGACGGCTACAGGAACGTATTGATAAGGTGATCTATTAGTGCTGATAACGTACACTGACTTATGTTTTTTAAACATCACCTGCGAACGTCGGCCTCTGCTCAGAATATTCTGCTGTGATTTTTAGGTTCTGCGTCGCGATTATTTTACACATTTTTCACTTTTCCTCTTCGATATTGAGAACTTTGGGAAATTTTGTACAACTTTTATTGATTTGTTTTGTATCTCAGCTGTTTTTCACACCGCCGTCAGACTCTCAGCACTCAGAGGGTTAATCTCAGTTTATCTCCATGATAACTTCCGTCTGATCCGGACGATTCGGCGTGTTTCTGCTCGTCAGAAGCAAACCGCTGCTATCAGACTGGACTTCAGTCAGAGTTCATTGTTGTCCCACCACTCGTCTGATTGGCTCCTGTGGTGCCCGAACCTCCAGCCAATCAGAGGCCTTGTTTTAGACACTCCTTCTTCCTCCTCCTCCTCCTCCTCCTCACAGCAGCACAGAGGAGGTTACGAAGGACAAATAACTCACACACATAAAAACGCTCAGCGTGTTCTGCTCCAAAATTTTCCAGCTGGAAGAAGGAGATTCAGACAGTCGATCAAACGTCTGAACGTCGGTTTAACGTTTTGTTTTTATCGGGGGAATAAAAACTCTACGTGTTCCCTTAAATACAGAGACTTTACTATTTTTTAAATTTTATTTTTAATATTATTTACAGTTATGATTACAGTTAGTGATTACTTATTTCTTTTATTATTATATTTTTTTTACATGCAGGTTGTATTATGTCCTCTTTTAATGTGAAGCTCTTGGTGTGTGTAATTTCTTTCTTATAAAGCACACTCGGCGGTGTTTCTTGTATGATAGGTGCAACACAAATAAAGTTATTATTATTGTATTTTGTTTATTATGAAACGGACAGATTACTGATTACTGTCCCGTTTCTGCTTTCTGGTTCCCGGTTCAGATGTTTGTTCTCTGTGAACAAACACGGGCTTTCTGTGGTCCCGTATGACGTTTGTTGTTGTGGGGTATCTGATGTTGTTTGTTGTTGCTTTGGTCTCTTTACGCAGCACAGTCAGCGGTCACGGCTGCTATCTTCAGTTACCTCGTCTTTGTTTTTGTCTTTTGTATTGTTTCTATGTCCTTTTTATGTCTGCAAAACCAGTTTCTCTTTGAGGACAGCTAAAGTTGAGCAGAGTTGATGAGTGTTTTGGTTGAGACACTCGGTGGACTCACCCCTCAGCAGTGGGAGGGCGCAGTCCTGCAGCTCCATGACGACTCCGTCCAGCACCGGCAGCATGGGAGGGATGTCCAGGAGGATCAAGATGATTGGCTGAAAAACGAGAGGGACAAAAAATATAGATTATTACCTGAAAATCCTCCAAACAATAACCGTTAATTCAGTTTTTGACCAATTTGCCTGTTGAAATAAACAGAGAGGAAAAGCCTGAAAAATCCGAGCCTGAAAACATTTACATGAATTTCATCCACAAAACGTCGTGTTTGACATTTTCATTTTCTTTTTCTATGAAGTCCACATTTAAAATTTTATTACATCCATATCATTTTTTCCACAAATTTATTCTTATTTAGTAATTTAAAGGCAAAGTTTGAGAATAACATGAAAAATGACATGTTTTATATTTATAGTACTCTTTTTATTCAGCATGTTAGTATTTTTATCTTTGTGTATTATTATTATTTAAAGTGTATTATAGTGTGTTCTTAAATTGTATAAATTCTTATAGATAAGATAAGATAAGATAAGATAATCATTTTGTAGTCCCACAACAGGGAAATCTGCATTTTTTACAGCATCAAAGCGATATTAAAGTTCAGCCGTTTTTAGTTTGGCTTTTGACTGAACTTTATTCATCTATTGACTATTTATTTATACATTTTAGCTGTTTCACAGTTTTAATACTTCCTATATCATTAATTATTTTTAACATA
>NW_024619837.1:0-3287 GCF_008729295.1 Plectropomus leopardus | reverse complement strand
TTTTTTTTTACATTTTGTGATTTAAAAAAAAGAATGTTTTTTTTCTTTTAATTTTTTTGTTGATTTGAAAGAAGACATGCCTTCCAAACCCAAAATCAAAACAAAAATGTCCAGATTCACATTATTTATCACAGCCACAAACTGTAAAATCTTGTATTTTTGTATTAATATGTATTTTGACCATCATAGGATTTTCAAATTTCTGACGGTCCCTTAGCACATGGAGTGCGACGTGTTGGATAGATCCGGGACGGAGAGCACAGATGAGGAGAAGAAGAGAGAAGGAACGAAGGAGAGTTGATGAAAAAAACAGAAAGAGGCAAAAAAATAGAGGAACAAAAAAAATAGTAAAAGGGGTGAGGAGGAGAGGAAATGAAAGTTGGAAGACAGATGAAGAGAAACAAGATGAGGGAAGAAAAGAAGGGGAGGAGAAACAAGAAAAAACAGTAGAAGAAGAAAATGAGTGAAAAGGACATGAAGACAAAGGTGAAGACGAGGAAATGAGACTGGAAAAAGAAGAGGAGGAGTGTGAAGTGGAGAGGGGGAGGAGAGAGGGTCAGGAGGAGGACGAGGAGGGGAGGGGAGGTTACAGATATCAGCACCTCTCACGTCCGTCTGGCCTCAAAAATGGAAATGAGAGAAACGCACAGCGGCCTCATTACATTCATACCCACTGAGGGGCTCGGCTCGGACTAATACCTGGAGTAGAGAGGTGAAGTGCAGTATCACGGTCCTGTATAATGTCCTGAGATAGCAGATCGGGCTAAGACGTGGAACACTAACCTGCTTCTCCGCCGCTGCCTTCGCTTCCTGCTGCGAGCCGCTCCGCCCTCTCCTTCCCTTCTCCTCCTGCTTCACCCGCCGAGTATCCACCTCTCCTCGCCTCTCCCCCTCCTCTCTATCTGCCTCTCTCATCGCCGAGCAGTTAATTTTGGGATTAATACGCGTGGCGGTGGTGGCTGCCTCTTTTGAGGGATTTGTAGCGGAGCTGCAGACACTTATCTTGGTCATTACGGCGCCCATATTGGATTCAAGCGCTTTAGTATCTGCCAAACATTCGGCTGCGGAGGAGTCTATCGGGGCGACACGCGCCCGGGGATTAAGATAAGGAGGCCCCTCATTACGACTCCTCTCCTCCTGCGGCGCGCTGACACTCGCAGCGGCCGCGACTTCTCCTCCAGCGACATCACAGAGGAGGTACGGGTCCTCACCTCGCTTCTCTTCCTCGGCGCCAGAGGACACGGGCGGAGGAGAGGAAGGGTTGTCAGCGTTTGGTTTGGAGCCGGGCCCCCGGAGAGAGGCGGGGACGCTGTTTGAGGGCGAGGAGGAGGATAAAGAGCTGTAAGGAGGCTCCAGGAGCGGAGAGGAGGAGCTGTGTGTCTCCTCTGTGGATCCTTGGAAATACACCTGATCCTGCTCGCCGTCCTTTGAGGGGGACAGGTACCTCAGACCTGGTTCGGAGCTCCACTCCTCTTGAGACAAATATTGAAGATTGTCGCTTGTTTGTGAAGGCGTGTAAGTCAGACTGTTCAGGTCGTAGCCAGGGTCCAGGGAGGGCAAAAACTCGGAGTTTTCCTTCAGAAAGAAGCGCCGTGGTTTCTTGGTGAGCTCCATGCTGTAGCAGAGAGGCGGGCCCAGGTACACCTCCTCCGTACAGGCTGCAAACAGCATCTCCTCGTCCCTGATGTCTGGACTGGGCGGCAGGGACAGAGACGGGCTGGTGGGCTCTTTGGCGTGGCCCGCAGACGTTAAATCGAGCGTGCAGAAATTCTTGGAGTCGAGGTTTGGAGAGGAGCGTGTGGAAGACGGAGCAGAGTTCGATATCTGCAGTTTGGCGAACGGCTCCGGGCTCGGGCTGTGGAGGCCTTGTGTCGGCGTGACGTAAGTCGGGATGCTGTAGGGCGCCGGAGTGGAGCTCTTCTCCTCAGCACACTGGCTGACCTCGCCGCAGTCGCTGTCATGGGAGGACAGAGACAAGTAGGAGTAGAAGTCTCCTTTGCGGAGGTGGAGCGGCCGGTGGGAGTGTTCGAGGACCTGAGGAGGAGAGAGGAGAGTTTGTGAGGAGCGTTTTTCAACTTATCTGAATGAAGGCTGGGCGATAAATCCATCTTATCGATTCATTAGAATTTATGGTTTAGGAGTTTTTTCTTTAACTTCCTTTGCTGCTCTCTTTGGGCTTCCGTAGTTCATCGTGGGCTGTGCCCTCGCCACACACACACACGACCAGCGCTAATGAGAATGAAGACTACGGCTCCAAAACAGGCTCAGTCTCGTCAGGTGTTTGGAACTGGTTTGATATTGCGGCGTCAGATCTGGAACAAACCAGAGTCCGCTGCAAAGTTTGTTTAAAGGCTGTTGCAGCTGAAGGCAGCAGCACGACCGATTCATTTCAACATGTCAAACAGAGACAGCTGAGAGGGAGACGTGTCTCACTCTGAGAAATAAAAAGCAGCCGACATCAGTGGAAACATTTTGTGTCCGGTATGACAGGAAAGCTGCCCGCTGCAAAGCTGTTACTGATGCATATCGCTGAAGACACGATGGCCATGTATGCAGAGGAAAAGCCTGCAGGTTTATCCACGTGCCGAAAACTATCCACCCTCGGCGACGTGCTACCAGCCGCCTCGCCTGTACAGCCGAACACGTGAAAAGACCACAGAGAGTTGAAAGGGGACGTCATTTGACTCCACAATAACAGGCCGATGATCCACTCATTTCAAAACAACCAATAACTTTATTTGTTAGCATGAAACTAATGTTGCACGACGGTCGTATGATTTTAAGGCTGGTCATTTTCAATACTCGACGGTTTCAACCGCAAAGCTGTACAAAATGCAAAACTGACTTCATGCCCTCTACGTTTTTCAGTCTGCCTTTGTTTCTTTTATTTGCTAAATCGTAAATCGAGTTTGGTGTGAAAAACATTGTATTTTTAGGTTAATATCGCCGAGCCCTAATCTGAATGGAGGATAGTAAGAACAGAGGGTGCTGAAACTGTAAAGCCCTCTGAGATGAATCTGTGAGTTTGAGCTTTATCAATAAAACCTGAAAGGCAGAGCCAGCAAAACTCTGCAGAAAAACTCGGACACATTTTGCATTAATTTTTTGTGTCATCGAGGTGGGCGATCTAGTTTAGATCTGGTCAGACGGAGGGAGGTTTACCACAGCTCATCTATAATAATAATAATCATAATAATAATAATAATACACACATTAATTTGACTCAAAGGTGGTTGAAAACAACCTTTAATCAAGATGACTGTGCACAAAAAAATGAATTACTGAAT
>NW_024619836.1:0-2822 GCF_008729295.1 Plectropomus leopardus | reverse complement strand
TTCTTTTTTTTCTTTAACGAATGTATTTTTATATAACTAACTAATTTTCAGGTAATTTTCTTGTACGTTTTACAAATGTCTTGATAATTTTGGCTTCATTTCTTTTTGTTGCTCATTATCCCCTTTCAGTGTTTTTGATTGGAATCCAGCCAATTTGCTCAGGTTTCAAAGGGTTAAATTGCACCTACAATCTACTTTAGCACCCACTGACATTTACTCTTAAAGATTGTTACTGTTATGTCTAAGAATAGTAGCAAACATTTTCATTTTAGGTGATTTTTTTCTCTGCTTGTGGATTTCAAACAGACTGCCATCACCATGTTTAGTGTCATCTTGTGTGACCACTCTGCTTCATTTATTTGAGGTTGTTGTTTTTTGATAGACACAAAACAAAAAAGGCCTCTTTCAAAAACAGTTATCTGATATTTCCTCCACAGTAATTGACCTTTTTAGCCAAATAACAATCACTTTGTAAAACCCCCCCTCAATCCAGAGGATGTAATGTTGTTGCCCTTAGTGACTTCCTGTAATTGTGTTTGTGAGGAGAAAGTGGATTTTGCCGGGGGAAATGATGTCCTGCTGCGCCATAATGGCTGATGGGTGGATTGAGATGGTGTCTGGTCGGGGATATCAGCCAGGAGTTTTTTCTCTCCTCTAACGACATTGACCTCTGACGTCAGTCTGTTGTTACCAATGTTAAGACGCTGCTGATGTCATTGAAGTGCTCCTTGAGTACCTGTTTGCGATCTGAATCTCCGGTTGAGTCACACTCAGCGTCATTGACAAACCATGCATGCAAAGGTTAAATGCAAAAAAATCTGGGATTCATCAATATTTTCTTATTTAAATCTACAAAAAAAATATAGCCTCACATCATGCGTACGCACCAGTGATGAAGGCCCGGCTTTTAACTGAATGTATAGCAATTAAAACTGCATTTATTAAAAAAGACTTACTCTGACAACAATTTTTAAAACCGTTAATTGACCAATGCATCGGCCAAATATATCAAATAACTCTAATTAATGCCCTTTCATCCTCATCAATGATAAGAATTTATATACTAGTGTACAAGCGCTGCCTAACAGTGAAAAAATATGAAAATGTCCATATCGAGATGTGGCAGTTTTGATTTTGTTTTTGTTTATAATGATCGCAACTCCCACCAATTTCTAGTGCCATGACATTGCTTCCATATAAAAGGTTCGGATTGACCTCCAGACAGGTGTTAAGATATTTAGTGTTGCTGAAAGATATTGCAGCCCTTGACATCAGCAAAGAGATCCTCTTCAGAGACTGGTATAACATGTCAGCAACAGAGTGACTAACAGCAGTGGCGTGCCTAGAAATTTTTCATAGGCTTGATCACATGGGGCCACTGAAAATCTTGGAGCGACACAACAAAACCAAAAGCCACAACTGAATTTCATGTATTTAGTTATGCTGTTTAAGCAGTTTTATATAAGCAAGTTAAAAACTATGACAATCTGACTGATGTCGGTACAGTTAACATGTTGAGTTCCACAACAATCCTGTTTTAGTGTGTTATGTGTCTTGTTATGTTGTTATGTTATTTATTGTTCTTTGGTAGGCTTGTTCTCGAAAAAAGACAAATATAAAGATTTGATTCGAAGGAATACATTGATTATAAGAAAACATTTACTGGGAACAAGGCTTCTCAAGTTTTGGGAAGACTCGTGGATACCTTTATCCCTTTTCATTCAGATATTTTCAGTGGGTGAGTTAAAGGACCCCTTTAAAAACGGCCATGCCAGTTGTTCTTTAGGCAAAATTTAGCCTAACTTTGCTGTGATGTTTAGCAGACATGGTTGGTACCACTGAAAGCCTTCGGCTGTCTAGTTTGCTAGCTTCAAAAAACAATGCACCACATCCTCCTAAAGGCAGTAATGTTGGCCTCCAGTTATATTTGTGAGGAGCCCATGGAGGGGGGTCAACATTTGTGCTACTGGCCTTCCCTTGAGGGCGCCACTGCTTTTTAGCTGTTTACGACTGCCAAGACATTCATTAATGTGTAGAAAAAACTGCTTTCTCCATGATACATCTCAAGGCAAAGGTATTCATCTTGGACGGGCCATTTCAGTATGCTGATTGCAAATAGCGTGAAATGCACCTTTCAGTGAAGAATAATTCTGACTGACTAACATGCACAGTGGTTTGAACAAAACGGGCTAATGCGCACGCAAATCTGAAGGTGGTTTAGCACGCAAACTTATTTTGTATGCAAAGTAAGAACATGTCTTACACATATCAGTGAATGAGACCTAATGTAGAAGTTTTAATGCAACCTTTGAGTTGCATTAAAGTTACAGTTTGACTCAGATTCCTGTAGCTGGTTTTACCAACCACAGTCAATATTTAGACAGATTTGTGAGGTTTTTTTACACAGTAATCATCATATGGCAGCAAAATGTAACGTCAGGTATTGCAGCCGTGCGGAGTAGAATCTCAATAAGGATGATGGACCGCTCTGTCACTGTTGTGTATGCATGAAATGGCTGGGTGGCACTTTTATTCATGAACTGCACAGAGGAAAGGAAAACAAAAAAAAAATACCCATTTTCTGTCTGACTGATAAATAAATGGGTGCATAAACAAAACAAGCGAATAATCCAAAAGAACATTACATAACACAAACTGCATATTCATTTGTAAATACAGATTTATTACTAGGAATCTTCCGAAATTTGCAATGACTACTCAAAGATTCAAGCTCAACAGGCATGACTGATTATTTCCATCACTCAGATGTCATCATGTGTCTAAAGTGGAAAAAAAATGCTAATTGTTTCAGAAATATCAAT
>NW_024619835.1:0-2778 GCF_008729295.1 Plectropomus leopardus | reverse complement strand
TATGTATATAAACAAACAACTAAAACAAACCTCAGATCTATGGTGGCCTTAGACTTGAACAGTGCTTTACATAATCTCAGTGTGTGTCTCATTCTGGTTCTTGGTTCAGGCCTTTATCACGGGTATCAGCTGTATTTCTGGCATTGATTAGATTATTGATTTAATGAACACTGTGGCACTGATGAATCAATGACCTGATTTACAATTCTGAGCAGGGTTGGAAATGAGATTTTTTTGTCCACCAGCCACTGTGGCTAGAGGATCCAAAGTCTACTCAATGCATTTATTTTTCCTTTGGTTGGTAAGAAAAAAACAAATCTAGCAGCCACTTGCATGTTTTACCAGCATTTTGTTGTTAGCTGCGGTGCTAATTTCCAACCTTGATTTCAGGGCAGCATGTTATGTCACATCAATAACATAATCTCTGTTAAATCAGGCTGAAAATGGTGCAGAAAGGCATGTTAAGTGCAAAATGAGCAGTACAAATGAACACTTGCTGTATTTGCATTTCACTTTTCAACATAGCTGCAGCTAACGGAGTTCATTGGTCAGTTTGAATTGCAAAATTTAACAAGCGTGCATTGACACTATTATTGGGGTTATTATTGTCTGTACCTCTGATGTGAATACCCCAATTTGACTTGCAGATTCATTAATTATTGATTTTGTAAGGCTCAGCTGTGTTTAACCTGCTGTGATACATTAGTGAAAAGGGTCAGTTGTGCATACAGTGATGTCAGCGAGCAAAGCAACCAACAGCTGTGATATGCTATCGTGATATTTCAGGAAAAGGACAGGTGGAATTTATATTAATGGTTTCAATATATTAAAGGGGATCTTTGCTCATTTTCAGAATTCATACATGGTATTTCTGTGGTCAAAGACAGTCCAAAAATATTAATAAATGTGAGCAACTCTCTTTCCCAAACCAAAAACTAGAGTGCTAAAACTCAAATGTGTGATGTCATCAAGTATAAAGTCTGGAGCTGCTTCATAAACTACGAATGGGGAAAGATGTTTTAGACGACACTGAGAGCAGCTAGGGGAAAGTTGTGAGTATATGAGTACATTCCCTGTTTCAGAACTGAGAACTGTGTAATAGATTAAAACTAATTTTAGTATTAAAAAGACAACAAACATAATGTGGATAAACAAAATTATATTTCCCATTTATTGTCTATACAGCAGCTCGATGACATCACAAGTCTGAGACTTACTTCTCTGGTTTCTGGCTCTGAGAGAGAGCAGCTCATGCTCACAAATACTGACAAAACTTTCCTCGGCCAGGGAAATAACATTGGAATTTATAATTTAGGTGGTGTTTGCCCTAAAGGTGTGCCACTGTTACAGGTAACAAGCAATATTGTAACATTCTGTTAATTAGGCCTCCAATGCTTCCTGGTTTTTATTGATGAATGTCTCCCTGGGCAACTCACCACCTACCAAAGCAGACATTTTTGTGACTCATTCACCATTTAGCCAAGGAGTAAGCTGAGAGAGTTGGTGATAACTGAGCAAAGATTACAGGACAGTCCAAACACTCCTGTCCACACAGTGTGCAGTGACTGTGACACCTGCATACCTACACGCTGACAACATGGACAGTGTCCTAGATTATAAAAGTAAGAGGGGTGTCTGTCTTAAATCTGTATGAGGAAGAAGGCCTGATTCTGTGTCCTGCTGAATAAACAGGATTGAGGCTCACCACATCAGAAAATTACAGTTGGCATCCCAAAAATAGTTTAAAGTTCATTAATCTCAGCAGCATAGAATACAAGTTTTAAAAGCTTTTCAGTGCTGTTTCAGCTCGCTCTTATTGATCTCGGTACTGATCCAAGCCATGCCTCATCTGATGACCTGTCAAGATGAAACCCAAACAGACAGCCTGCAGAGAAAGTCTGGTTTGTAAACATAGCTGTGGTGATGGAAGTGGACTGAAACTGTTTAGACTTGCATAATAGCCACACATTTTCAGTGTGCATGTGCCAGACAGCAACTGTGCAGTGAAAAGAGCCTTTGTGCCCCTCTGTGTGCTGCTAAGTAAACATCCATAGAAAAAGCTGAAGAATAATGTACTAAAAGGTAAAAAGTTAATTTATAGTGGTAAATTAAAGAATTTAATCAAGTGACCTGTTGTTGAGTCTCTTGCCAATTTGTCACCTGATAAAAGATAATCTGATGGTAATTGCAGATATCTGAGATCAGCTGATCATCAAGGCCATTCCGAGGAAACTACACTCCACCCGTATCGGGAGTCCAAAAAGTCATGACCGTACTGCAGCACAGTGACAGCTCCATAAATGATGATCGATAAGGACTCGATCGTAAAGAGGGGAAAGTGAGTATTATCTTGAGGTGAGATCAGCAAGATTTCACGGAAAAAATGGTTCAGAGAAGCACTTTTTAAACACTGTACCATCTCAGATAGATGAAGAGAGATAAGGTCTATCTGTAAGATATTTCTTTTTTTTTTATCGATCATGAAACTGAGGCTTTTGAGCCCAGAAGAGCACAGTGACTAAGTAGATATGTCTAACCAGTTATTCCTTATATTGAACATTCTGCTACATAGTTATACATGTTGCATAATGCTTAGAAGCCTTAATATAAATATAATACATGTCTATAATAAATAAATCAGGCCATGCAGAGATAATACTCACTGAAAGTACAGAGTACTTTCAGTGAGTATTAGTAATTTAAATCAGCATTTTTACGTGTAAGGACCTTTTTAGGTAAGTTAGTGTATGTATATATATACATACACTAACTTACCTA
>NW_024619834.1:0-1560 GCF_008729295.1 Plectropomus leopardus | reverse complement strand
CGCAGCGCTGTTGCCAACCAGCCTGCTCTGCACAAACCCCGCGGTCTGATTTTCATCCAAACTCTCAAGTGATGCCGAGATGAAAGAAGGAGAAAAACGCAAACAACACTCCCGGCCTTTTGAGATCTGAGGCTAATCGGTGAAATTTCACCCCCGGCGGAGAGATGCACTCATTAGTTTCCAAATTGAAGTGAAATAACCCGTCTGGGTGGGGTGCACGGCTGCAAACATGAAACACAAGGATGAAGGGTTACCTTGACAGGAAGTGCTCCGTCTTCTTTACTGTCTGGTAGATTCATGTGGGTGGATTTGCAGCTGGAAGCTTCCTCGGAAACAGCAAGGATAAATGTAATCCAGTGGTAGCGGAGCTCCACTCACAAAAAGGTCTGCCTTTGTGGGGGATGCATGCACACATCGCCGGTGTTTCCCCCTCAAACACACACGCAGCACCGTCCTGGCTGTCCACCGAGCTCTCGTGAACGCAGCGGCTGATCGTCAGCCTTTTTGTCGGGAGAGCATTGCCGGTCGAGCGGCCTCAGATACTGCTGGTTGATGTCATTGATACTCCCTGCCTTCTTCCTTAATGCCCTCCTCTTTCCCTTCCTCTCCTCCCTCTCCTATCTCTCTCTCTCTCTTTCTCTCTCTCACAAACACACACCGGAGCTCTCCCCCTCCCCCCTACACATGACGTGATGCAGGCAAGATCTCCAATAGCAACCGTATCCCCCCATCATCCCCATTACCCCCGTTTCTCCCCCCCCAACACCTCCTTCAGCACTGGCTGGATCGCTGACTGGTGCAAAAGAAGTGGTTGCTGAGGTAGGTCGGCCCTGTGTGTTGGTGACTAATTTTTTTCCCACTGTGCTCCCCAGGGGCCAAAATGAAGATAAGCACCTTGAAACCCTGTAGATTCCCATAATATAGTGTCTAATTATAGCTGTTGGCAGGAAGTCAGAGTCAGAGCCCCATATCAGCTCCTACAGAGCAGAACTCTCTCACTAAATTACAGCGGCACACTTGAAAATACCTTAGGGTAAACACCACTCACTGTGGGGCAGTATGAGGGATATCAATAACACCATAGGAGGTAGATAATACAGTCATATAGGATAAGATGAGGCAACTTGTTGTAGAGGGCAATATGTGTTATAGAGTTAATATCATTCATTTTATTTGTTGTGCCCAGTTGTCAGTTTATAGGTTTGCCCATGGGCGGATTATGAGAAAATGGGTCCCTGGGCATAGATATGCAAAGAGCCCCATCATCTCTCCTTCATATGATCAAGACAGATTTTGTGTTATTTGTATCTTTGTGGTGCTTTTTTTTTTTTTTTTTAGATTTTCCGGTACCTTGTGGTTTTGTCTTATTTGTAGTAATTTTATGTCTCTGTGGTTATTTTGTCTATTTGTAGTTCATCTGCATCTTTGTCTTATTTTTTTTGTCTCTTTGTAGTCATTTTGAGTTTTCTTGTTATTTTGTGCCTCTTTGAAGTCATTTTGTGCCTCTTTGTGGTTGCTTTTTGTGTTGTTTTTTTGGAGTCATTTGTGTATCTTTGTGGT
>NW_024619833.1:0-1224 GCF_008729295.1 Plectropomus leopardus | reverse complement strand
AGCATTTTTCGATTTTTTTTCATTGCCTTTTTTTGTGCAATTTTTCAAAAGAAATTGCACCAATTTGCTCAGTGTTCAAAGGTTTAAATACTTGTGAAAGGTAGGTTTCAAATGGTTAATAGCAGTTGGGTTAGAGTTGGAGTAATATTGGAATATGAAATCCTGGGATGAAGCAGGTTTACCTTGAGGTCAAGATGCAGGATGTACATCTTGTGCATGTACTGCAGCCCTTCACAGATCTGGCGTATAAACAGCACTGTGTCCAGCTCTGTCAGGTTGTAGTTCTCATCAATGATGCGGTCAAACAGCTCCCCTCCCTCCACGCTGCAAAGGAGCACACAAACATTAACAGTGAGGAAGGGCTTGTACCTTTGTTATACTGACAATGAGAAAACATACTGTGCAGTCAGCTTCAGCATGCAGGTACTCTGACTTACTATTCCATGACCAGGATGATGTCATGGCGTGACTCGAAGGCGGCGTACAGCTGGATGAGGTTGGCGTGATTCAGTTGATTCATTACCTGGATCTCATTCCTCACCACATCCTGAGAGGCAGACGGACAAAAGACACAAAGACATACAAGTTAATTGCAAGTAAAGGATATTGTTGTGAAGTGATTTTTGGTATCAAAACATTTAGACTGGTAAACTGGGAAAATGCATGGAAGGTCATTAATAACAGTCTGTGAGTCAAGATTTATGAGAATGCATGTAAAAAGAAATTTGGAGAACAAGCAGGAAAAATAGTAGGGCCTTCTTTGCTCTGTTAAAAAAAAATAAAAAATTGTTCTCTCACTATGCTTTTGTGCTTTGCATATTACATAAGATTATATTGAACTGGAAGTAAAGTGTTAGATCTCACCCTATGTGTTCCCATTTTAAAGTGTGTGCAAAAAGACTTCTAAGACAAGGAACATGGTTCTCTTTTTGACTCTCTTTTGTCAAGCAATCAGAACTGAAATGGCTGTTATTGTATTAGCTACTTTTAATACAGCTGCTTCACAGTAAATCTTCTCCACAGACAATCTACTGAAATTATTTTGTATGATGCATAGTGACCTCCTACAATAGGCCTGATTTTCCGCATCTTTTAGACAATATTTTTGCATCAAACAGTCTTCTGAAACAGTGGAACATAAAAGCTTCAGCTTAACAAATTTAATTTAATTTAATATTCAACATTGATGTCAATATTTTGCATATTCCTGCACAAAGCCATACA
>NW_024619832.1:0-3632 GCF_008729295.1 Plectropomus leopardus | reverse complement strand
TATATAGATAATATTTTTTTTTCAAGTTTCTGGAAACCTGTTTTGTGAAACATGGACATGACAGAGAAAGAATGAAAGAAAGAAAAGAAAAGAAGATGTTGTTTCTGGTTTTAACACAAACTAAACACAAACTATAACACAAATTATACAGATTTTCACCTATTCTTTCAAATGTTTGGACCATGTGTTAAGTTGTAAAGTGTTTTTATTGAGGTTTTAAAGGGTTAAACTTACAATTAATGTCATGCATTACCTCATATCACCTCAAGGCATTTTGACAGCAATCAGAATTAAATCTTTAATATTAACATTCATAATACTTAATAAAACTCTTAAGCAGCTTGATTTTACATCCTTCCTATGCTTCACGATGGCTCAGAAATCATAAGGGACTTTTTCCGGCTGATGCAGAGCGGAGAGCATTAAATGTGCATTAAGACATGAAACTTGTTTCAGAGTGGTGTGTGTTACTGATACACTCCTGTGTTTGTGGCACCGACACACTCTCCTGCAGAGTTGTTGTACTCTGTGAATCCGACAGCAGTGTGCGACTTTGTCAGGGGAGATTTCTCTCCCAAAGAACATAATCCCTCTGTGGCATGAACACCTCCTCGTGTGACTTTCTTGAGCACACTTCTTCAATCACATGTGTGTGCATGTGCGTAATCCTTTCAGCAATTTAGTCATGTATGACTGCAGTCATGAGAAAACACACGCCTGCGACTCCCGTCATAGGCGCTGCAGAAACGCTCCGCCACAGCGAGTCTCTTTTTTCTCAGCTTTGTGATGCATGTTCCTGGATCTGCATAATCCGTCCGCTGGATCGTGCTATCAGATCCAAGTTCTTAAACACACTGAGGATTCAGCGCTGTCACTCAGCTGCGGCGGCGGCGGCTCTGTGGAGCAGCTAGTTAGCTCAGAGCTCTGACTTCCTAATCAACTGTTTCATTCTGTGTCACTGTCACGAAGGCTCACGGCTGAAAGCAAGCAGCTCCTGACAGCTACAGCCAGAGTACAGTACGCAACAACAACTTCCAAATCCTAACACTGAAAAGATGCACCAGAAACGTTTCAACTGTTTGAGTTTGAGGAAAGGTACCTGTCACCCTCTCTGGAAGTAAACACACTAAATCTATTTCCAATCTTTTTAAAGGAATCTTTTCTTGGTGTATATGATGTTTTTAAGATATTTATATCAGAGTGTGAGACTGTAGACAGCCAGCAAATTCTCAACACAACTCATTACATGTTGCCGCATTGCGGTTGACTTCCACGTCTACATATGACACTCTTGGTATCCTTCTACGTCTGTTGTTGATGTTCCAGGATGCCGCTACTGTTTGATGTCAACACAAGCACATCATAGGATTATTCTGCACCTGGTTATGTTTAGGCAACAACAGAACATGGCAACCGATGCTGCTGCCACAGATGGTTAGGATGTGGCTCCCAAATGAAAATCCAGTGTTTGTTGGACCCATCCACTGGCCCTCTAGGGACTTTCATGCTCCTGGTATCACATTGTTACTGGCAGTGTTTACGCCATCCAGCGGCGTATCATGTGGACCTGACAGGGTTTTGTCCGGTGGTATTTGCAGCTGAAGCCAACTGTTTGCGTATCATGCTGCCGTGGCAGGTGCCATCTGGACGTCCGGCACCACATAATGATAATGCTAACATTTCTGTCTTACTGCATTCTCAACTGATGCCATGCAGTGGTGTAACATGCAGACGTGAAAGGTGCCTTTTGTCGTCAGGAGCTTACGCCAAAAGCACTGTCAAAGGACAGTTTTAGCCAAATTTGGAATGAGACAAGCTGCATGGAGACCACTTCTGCTCCTATACTTTATGAACTGTATGGATTGAATTTTCTCAACCAGGTTGGAAAAAAACCTTCTTTTTCAGTTTCAACATGTGATAATTAAGTTTAAGTGGCTTGAGTATTACTGAGATTAATGTATAGGCCTTTTTTCCTTTTATTTGTGTTTTGTTTTTACATGTTTGAAATAAAGATTACTTAATTAATTCATTCATCCCATCAGATTTGACACTTTACAGAAGCTGAAACCACTTTACACAGGTCAAAAAAAGTTACATCAGATCGCATCGCTCTTTTCAGATCACCTTTTTCTAACATCCACGTAAACAGTTAAGTTAGAATCTCTAATCGGAAAGATTTCTATCAAGTGTAATAAAATATTGTCCATGCAAACACAGCTGATTCGGTAATGTCTCCTAGTTCTCACTGTAGTAGATAATACACTACAGGCTTTGTATTGATTACATGTATATTGTACTGCATCTAACTGCTTTATTTACAGCTTCATTTTGTGTATAAGTACTTTTTGCATCTTGAACAGAAACATATCTGCATCATGGATGCAGGACAGATGCAGTTGTGCTCTGTAACGCCTCCCGGTTGCATTACCTCAACTGAAGTGATACTGACCTGAAATGTTCTCGACTCGGCAGCCTGCAGCGAGCCAGCAGACTGAACACTAGCAGCCCAACTATTGTGATGTATGAAATGTAACACCACATATAATCTTATCTCCTGACTCGCAGCTCGGCAGCCTGCAAAGTCACAGCCAACCAGTGCGGCGTTTGAGCGTATTTTCTGCCGCTGCGCCTCGCGGCTGCTCGGCCCCGCTGTGTCACTGCGAGCGCATGACATTGGGGACGAGTGTTTTGGCACCGAGTCACAGGGGGAATCCTCTCCTTTCTCCTCTCGACCACCCCCTTCAGAGGAGAGTCGTCTGCCACCCAGTCCCCATTGACAGCACCAGAGGCGGCGGCTCTGCCAATCTATTTATAGGCCCTATCCCATCCACGGCTGCTGCCATGGCCAATCTGTGTGACTGCGGCCCGGCGGCGGCGGATTTAGCTGTGTTTTCCTGATGGGATTAGCAGTGACATCACATTTGGAATCCCTCGAAGCAGCCAGGCGGGCCCTTTTTGCTTCTCCTCCTCCTTCTCCCCGCACACTGACGCTCGCCGTGTACGATCCGTTGAGAGGACGCCATCTGCTCCCCGCACACTCATGGAGCGAGGCCCATTAATAATGAACTAACTGTAGCTACACCGTGCGTAACGGCAGATGACGCCGCGGCTCGTACGGCTGGCAGAGAATTCGGTGGTGTTTTGACACACATTCAGAGGACCCACAGGCTTTTTTTTTGGAGGTACCTCGTTTGCATTTCAAAGTCACTTCTGCGGCGTGTGATCATTTGAGCTCCAGTAACCAAACAGGACAAACGTCGATGTTGTCGAGCTAATTGATTCTCGCGCCATTAATCAGTGTCATATTTGCCTCGGCTTCTCTTACTCGGTGGTGTTGGGGAACAATCCGCCCTGATGTTGTAAGGAGCGGGATCCCCCTGAGTCCAAACTGTCATGTCTCAGCCGCCTTCATTAGCTCTGCCCTTTCACCGCTTTCATCCATCACGACTCGATGACCAGCTTCACGACTCTTTTTGTTAGTCATGATGAACTCCTTCGTAAATAGGTTTTAAAGGCAAACCCAAGTGATGAATCAGCTCCTGCTGCGCTGTGCAGTCTTCCCACTAATATCTCTGTGGATGTGCAGTCACGACTTCATGAGTTTGTCTCGTAGTAAAAGCTCGTCATTTGTG
>NW_024619831.1:0-3152 GCF_008729295.1 Plectropomus leopardus | reverse complement strand
GTCAATAATAATACCAAGATACTTACAGGTGTTAACCATTTCAATTCAACTCCTCGGGCAGTTAGGATCTTAGGAAGGGTAGATGGGAGCTTATTCCATTTGAAAAGAGCATGACTTTAGATTTGTCTGCATTTAAAACAAGCTTGAGTTGAGTCAGATGGGACTGAACAACATCGAAGGCAGACTGCAGAAATGTTAGAGTTTGGGCTGCTGAGGGAGACGAGCAGCAGATAACGGTGTCATCCGCATAAAAACGAAAAGCAGGATTTGATGAATTGACACAAAGATTATTCACATATATGGCGAGTAACAGCGGACCTAGTATGTAGCCCTGGGGCACGCCTTTTGATACAGGGAGGAAGGCAGAAGAAGACCCAGCAAACTGGACACACTGTGTTCTGTCAGACAAGAAATTTGTGAACCGACTTACAGCATGACCAGAGAGCCCGATATTACAGAGCCTATCTACCAGACGATACGATCGACTGTGTCGAAAGCTTTTGACAGGTCAAGAAAAAGAGCAGCGCAATACTTTCTGCACAGCAGCTGTTGTGCTGTTTTTTCCTAAAACTTGGGGAAAAAAAGGTGGCAAAAAATGAGCGGGAAATTAGCTGAGGTGACATAAGTGACTGGAAAATTAGATATTATTAAAAAAGAAATAATTTTCTTGTAACTTTTGACTAGTTTTTTGCTTGTTTCGGGGCCCTTTTTTGCCCAAATTGAAGAAAACAGTAACAACAATTGAAAAAAAAAAAAAACAACACAAAAAAACCCAGCAAAATGTGACAAAAATGACTTTAAAATTAGATGTCATCAGAAACATTTTGATCGCTGTATAGTTTTATATACATTTTTAATTTTCTTGTATCTTTTGACTAATTTTTTGCTTGTTTTTGGGCCCCCTCTTGTTTCGCTGCTCGTTGTGTTCTTTACGTTTAAAGAAAAATGTTGAGACAGATCCAAACACGCAGACGCATCGTCTCTGTCACAGCATTGAATGAGACTGAAACTCTCGACTTCATAATCAGATAAAAACGGCGTCTCGTCCTGAACAGAACGATCAGGACGAAGCTCCCATTAGAGGAGGACTCCTGCCACGTTCGTTTGAAGCTTTTAAGCTGAGCAGATGAAACGCTGACTGACGCTGAGATGAATAAGACATGAACACAGTTTACCGAGCAGACTCCCGAAACACTCTCTGGAATCAGTTTTTATTGACTAAAATGTGTCGATTTTGGTATTTAAGCTTCAGACGATGTGTAAGTTTGTTTTTGGAGTCTATGAAGTTTTAAAAATGCTGCGACTGCATTTCAAAAAGCCCAAGCTGTTCGCCTTCTTCTCCTCAGCGCAGAGACAGGAAATCCACTGACTCAGGTTCAGCTCTCGCTCAGTAATAACCGTAAAAACCAGCGGCCGTCCCATTACGGGAAGCTTCCAGGGTGGAAGCCGCAGCAGCTGTCCGTGAGGGAAAGGCTGATCCCAGAGCTGCAGCTGTGGATGAAAAGCATGATGTGGATGCTGTAAATGTATAATGTGCAGCTGAGAAACACGTGATGTCAGCAGGGATTCCCACAGAGAGGACGGACACACACACGGGCCGGAAACACGCAGACGGACACAACTAAAAATCACCCAACACAAAAACAAAGACGGTTGTTTTTCATAAAGCAGGTTTCCATTAACCCTCAAATTCTCCTAATTAAAATAGCAAATATAAAATACTCCCTAATGGAAACGCGGCATTCCTGACGAAAGTTTTACTGCTGGCATGAGGCGATATTTCAGGAAAAAAAACATATTCGTCCAAACTGCCATGGAAACGCGTTTTTCACTCAGCGGCTTCTTGCAGTTTGTCCAAATGCTCTGAAACCGCAGAAAACACGAGTGACTCTTTATAGCGCCGCCTGCAGACCGCAGCGTCGGTTTCAGCCTCCGCATGAGACAACGTATAGATGAGTTATCGATGATTGATCTCTTCTTGTTGATTGATCTCTTGTCGCAGTCGGTTGGTTTCAGACCAGCTGCCCACGTTTCTTTTGTGATTCTAACAGGTTTTGGTTTTGTTCTCACTGACAGCTGGTAGGTGTCAGAGAAAATCTACCGAAATAAAATGAAACATGTCAGCATGGTGAACAGCACAGAGCCTGAGCTGTGTGTGTGTGTGTGTGTGTTCCCGGTGGGCGTTCATTTGGAAGCTTTTCTTTTGATGAAAACGCTGCTGCAGTACCAACACCTGTCACATGGAGGCTGTGTGTGTGTGTGTGTGTGTGTGTCTGTGTGTGTGTGTGTGTGTGTTAATGCGTGTGTTTGTTTATGTGTTAATGCGTGTGTTTGTTTATGTGTGTGTTTGTGTGTGTGTGTGTGTGTGTGTGTGTGTGTGTGTGTGTGTGTGTGATGAATTATGAATGAACTTTCAGCCTGACTGTTTCTCTGCATTCAGCTGCCTCAGTTACCACTAAGCACATACAACACACACACACACACACACACACACACACACNTTTTTCTCTTCTATCACTAAAATCTGACATCATAATAATAATAATAATAATAATAATAATCTTTGTTTTTAAACTTTTTAAACTTAATCACAAAGTGCTTCCCACGTCAGACAGCCGTGCTTCCCCTGCCCACTTATGACATAACCAAAATTTACAACATCAAGAACATTAAAACACAAATAATAAAATAGCAATATATACAACACATATGAGGGTACAAGTTCAAAAATACAATTTCCTAATAAGTAGATAAAAGACTAAACTTTCTTCCTTTTAAATAATGTAGGAAAAAAATGTAATTTTATGTGTAATTAACTTAAAATGTGTTTTCATAAATATGGTAATTAAAAGTACTTTTAGAACTCTTTAGAATTTCTTTAAATGTGGAAAAATTATTTAGAACAAATTAACGGTAATTAAGTATTTAATTGCATTACACCTCAGAGATGTTGCATAACAACCATTTAATAATATTTTGGGTATTTTGTTCGAAGGATCAAAAGTTTCGCTGAGTGAAGCGAGAGACGACTGAATTTGTATTTATGGGCTAAAATTATTCTTCTTTAAAAAAAAAGGGCAAATACAGAGACATTAAAGTTTAACACACACACACACACACACACACACACACACACACACACACACACACAC
>NW_024619830.1:966-1489 GCF_008729295.1 Plectropomus leopardus | reverse complement strand
TCGGGCTGCAGACGCTCCGCTGAGGTCACACGTTGATCAAACACACTGTGACTGAGTGATTTCGGCTGCTGAGGTCAGGCCGCGTCGTGCGTTCGTGCTGCGATGACGTGTTTTGCTTTTGAAGGTTGAGATGAGAAAGATTCCAACGAGCGTTCACATTATCGGAGTCATAACGGCTTCATAAAGGCCAGCGTTTTTAAACTCTCGCGTCTTTACGATATCTGCACAAAGCGGCTGCAGCTCAGTTTAGATCTGATTTTAACCCTTTAACACCTGTATTAACAGCAGTTTTCTTGTGCTACATTCAGACGCCTTCCACAAGCATTTAAACCTCTGAAACCTGAAAAAAATTCAAAAACGTGGAGACAAACATAATGAGCAATTTAGCAAGTAATGTCCCGCGAATTGCAAAAAAAATAGTAAAAAGTGATAAGCAAATGAACTTAAAATTAATACATTATTATGTTATCAAAATAATTATTTAAAACGAGAGGAAAACTTCCAGAACATTGTCGGAGTCATA
>NW_024619830.1:0-952 GCF_008729295.1 Plectropomus leopardus | reverse complement strand
GCAAATTTTTACATTTGTGGACAATAAAGTTTTCGTAACTCGTCAAAAGTTGTAAAAGATTCAGTTGGTCGTCATCAAAGAGCTATTTTTTTTTTTTTTTGATGTTTCTTGTCTGATAATATAATTTTAAACATATAATTATAATGATTATGAATATATTTCTCTGGACATTTTTTTCCTGGTTTTTGATACATTTCTAATAAATTATTCCATTTTTGAAATATAATTTTGAGGTCACTTTTTTTCCATAATATTTAACTAATTTCTTGCAGTTTTGGGGGAAATTTCTGTCTAAGTTGGTGATTGTCTTTTTTGCACGTTTCTGAGAGAAATCAGATGATTTGGTTAGGTTTTAAAGGGTTAATTATGTTGTTGAGCAGGACTGGAAGCAGGAGCAGCTCTGTTATCTGGATTCAGTAACGAACAGCATCGGGCTGCAGACGCTCCGCTGAGGTCACACGTTGATCAAACACACTGTGACTGAGTGATTTCGGCTGCTGAGGTCAGGCCGCGTCGTGCGTTCGTGCTGCGATGACGTGTTTTGCTTTTGAAGGTTGAGATGAGAAAGATTCCAACGAGCGTTCACATTATCGGAGTCATAACGGCTTCATAAAGGCCAGCGTTTTTAAACTCTCGCGTCTTTACGATATCTGCACAAAGCGGCTGCAGCTCAGTTTAGATCTGATTTTAACCCTTTAACACCTGTATTAACAGCAGTTTTCTTGTGCTACATTCAGACGCCTTCCACAAGCATTTAAACCTCTGAAACCTGAAAAAAATTCAAAAACGTGGAGACAAACATAATGAGCAATTTAGCAAGTAATGTCCCGCGAATTGCAAAAAAAATAGTAAAAAGTGATAAGCAAATGAACTTAAAATTAATACATTATTATGTTATCAAAATAATTATTTAAAACGAGAGGAAAACTTCCAGAACATTGTCGGAGTCATA
>NW_024619829.1:0-2806 GCF_008729295.1 Plectropomus leopardus | reverse complement strand
TGTTTAAACCTAAGTGCATATACCTGTATTGGCTATTTCATTTTCCTTCGTTTTTTTCGTTTTTCTTTCTTGTCATAAGCATTTATGAATGGGAGGTATCTGTCAGGTGACCTGGTGTAGTAAGTATTTGAAGGTGTGCGTCTGCATTTTTAACTTGATGAAGAGCAGGTAGCTCAAAAATGCCACCTCTGTGGTAACTGTGTGAAATATTTATAGGAGCATAATGTCGTTTGCAGAGTTTTTTCTTCCGTGGATGCAAGAAAAACATCTGATTTTATAGCTGTAAAAACCTCACTCAGTCATTATAGCACACAATGAGGAAATCAGTGCTTCAATCGACCACATTTACCATCAACCCAGATTGGACATCCAAATAAAAGGTGGTGAATTTTTCATTGAAGGTTACTATTGTAGTGTGTGGTAAAATGGATAGCGGGTCTCTGTTTGGTAGGCGATAAAAGAAAAAAATTCTGAAAAAATTGATTACATGACAAACCTCATGTGCTTAGTTACAGTTGCTAAGCTATGAGCGGAGGTTTAGCAAACAGCATGTGAACTACAGTACAGTTGTCTTATAAGTGATAGGAATTTTGGCACAAACTACACCATATAACACCAATGTTACATGCAACCAGGATTCCCCTTTAACAAAATCCTCTCTTACTTTGCCAAAACACACATTTACCAGCAGCAGTTTAATTTTCCGCCTGTGTCTGTCTCTGCAGGTGGCTCACCTACCTGCTGCTCCTCATCCTGGACCTGATCATCTGCCTGCTGGCCTGTCTCGGGCTCGCCAAGCAGTCTCGCTGGCTGCTCACCACGTGAGTCTAATACGCACAGTAAAACTCAGCTGTTGACAGAGACTACGGCTATTTTTTTGTTTGTCTTTACAAAGAAAAAAAGGCAATCTGCTTTATGTGTGATTCTCCTAAATGCGCAGAGTGAGGAGGCAGGGTATTTGAGAGGAGGAGTGGAGTGGGAGATTAGCTAACTGAGTAAATCACAACTAACTAGGAGGCGACATGAAAACATTCATTTAGTTTTAGTCACATTTGCTGCAGCAGCTGCTACAGATTCTATTTATCCAGATGTTAAAACACGAAGCTGAATGTGCGCTCAAAGCTCAATTAGACTTCCTCCAGTTCCTCAGAGAGGCATTTACTTTACTTTATAGTATATAAAGAAAACTGCATCTAAGAGGCTGAAAGCTTTATATTTGAGTTTCCACGTAACATGGTGAAAGTAAAAGGGATACTTTGCCAATTTTCTGCCAGCTTTGTATCAAAACAGTGATACAAATAACAAGTGCTTAGATATATCTCCCCCCAAAGCAGTGAAGCTCCACAGAAGACGCAAATTGATGCAAAACAGATCATGTGACCAATTTCAAAAGTATTTGCATCTTTTTACTGCACAGACAGTTTCTAGTTTTACTAAAAGGCCAACTTTCTGACAGTGAAATATTTCTTTAAACACCCTCACATCCACATCTTTTTATGCTTTAGATTTTATTTACAATGCAAAATGATTTAATTCGTCTTTTAAACCGAACAGGAGCAACAGATATTTTAACAAAGAGTTGAGATGAATTGGTTTGAGTTGGTGTAGACAGAGGGAGCTGCAGGCAGGAGCCGCTCGTCTCCTCGTGGGAAATCGCCTGTGAATGAGGTGGTAGAGTATTGGATCATGTCCTTGTACAAACACTGCCCCTGCGAGCCCCGCTGTATTTCACCGTTTGCCTTTCAGCGTTGCCAGCGGTGGGTTGAACTTGCTCGGAGTGTTGCCGTGTCAATAGCTTTGCTCTACAAATTGGATTTGAGAGCTGTGGAGCGATGGGAGCGAAGCCATTTGATGTTATCAGCAATATAACTTCCTGACGATTGTACTTCCAGTTTAACACTTGACCTGCTTTGAATGGCTGCAGACATGAATTTCAACCGATAACAGACAAAGCGTACTGTATCTCCGGACCTTTGTACTGTATGTCATATCCATTATTTAGCTCTGTATTTTTAGACCTTTTTGTGCAGATTAATATTTTATTGATTTTTTTTTACATTTACGAGTGACAAGAAAACAAGATGAATAAATAAAAAGACCTGCAGGGTTTATTAGAACATAGCCAGCCTCTCATAACAGGGTTTCCACAGCAAAATGCTGTAATCTCATGACTTTTCCAGGTTTGGAAAAGTCATGAGATTCCACCACCAGCTGGAATTATGCTTGAATATAGTTTGAATCTGATATGTGGGCGGCTTTTAACTACAGTGGCTGAAGCTAAAATGCAAATGGCCCCATCTAGAGTCAGTGTTTGGTTTGTCTGTACTGTAGAAACACGGCACATGATGGACTCTGTTGACAAGGACCCACTCCCTTTGTAGATATAAACGGCTCACTCTAAGATAACAGAAACGCAACGATTCATATTTTAAGGTGATTATGCACTAAAGAAAACAAACTTAATATATTGTATTCCATTTCTGCAGATATATCCCCTAAATTCTACATACTGGACCTTTAATATGTAGGGTTATGGATGTTAAAGTTTCCATATCTATGCTATGCCCCACTGCTATTGTTAAGAAGAAGCAATGTTTGTGTTTACAGTTGTAAATGGTCATGGAAATATTATTATAGGTTACTGAAAAGTCATTAAAAAGTTTTGAAATGAAAATAAGTGTGTACCCTGTAGTAAGGAAATAAATAAACAAATGAGAAATAAATAGGAATAAACAATCAAATATAAATAAATAAAGAGCGTCATGTCTTATACTACTACTAAAAATAATAACAAGAATTATTATTC
>NW_024619828.1:0-1673 GCF_008729295.1 Plectropomus leopardus | reverse complement strand
CTTAAAATGATAATAATTATGTAAAATAATTTCAAATATTTTATTGTTCTAATTATAAAAATAGTTTCCTGACATTTTCACCCTAACTTTTTTGAAACAATTTTCTAAATCTACTTATTTCTAGCAATTTGCCAGAAATTTCTTACCATGTTGCTCATTACCATTTTTTCCATGTTTTTGAAAGAAATCAAAATTATTTGCTCAGGACTCAAAGGTTTAAATACTTGTGAAAGGCGTCTGAATGCAGCATACGAAGAGTGATGTTGATGTAGGTTTCAAAGGGTTAATTTCAACATGCTTTAGATTGCATTTAAGTGATTTTTCCAAAATGATTTTTTAAAGTGGCTTCAGCAGCTACAGACCCACTGGCGCAGCACTACATTCTGACATTATCATGCTTACATTTTCCCATTCAAAGAAATCTAAATGGCATTTCATACTTTTTACATAACCAGCGTGAACAAAGTATCACTCCTCTAGTGCTCCCACTTCTACTTGAACCAAATCATTGTGAAAAATGAGCACAGAAAAATGTGCTTTGATCACAAATCAATATCAAAGCTCTGAGAAAATTGTCCAACCAGCAGCTGCGTTGCACAGATCCGTGTTTGCTGTGCTGAAACGAGGATTTTTTTTTCAAGTGTGGCTGCAAAGTTATGTCATTGCTGTTTTCTTCTTCTGCACTTTACATTGAGAATTTACACCATCACTCACTTGAAGCATTGAACTTACAGATGAGAACACATTTGGCAATAAGGAACTGCTTTCGTAAAAGCAGAACAACATGTGCCCAGTCATGTATGAGCGTTATTGTGAAACCTACTACATCCACATTTGCATCTTACATGACTGCTGCAAACGGACATATTATTAGACTGTGTGTCTGGGAACAGAGCAAGCCCCCAAGAACGGCGTCAGGCTTTGATGACAATTTGACACAGTGGCCATACCATGGAATTATGACTCCCGGGTCCATCACCTGATGCCATGTTGCTCAAAAACATTTTTTCCATAGACTTACATTTTGAAAGGGACATCATACAACTTCTCACTACAAACCCTTAACCCTTTGAAGCCTGGATCAACATCAGTTTTCTTGTGCTGTGTTCAGTCTCTTTGAAACACTAATTACACTAATTTTCAGGCAATTTTCTTGTGAGGCTTTTACTAATTTTTTGCTAAATTTTGGGCCATGTCTTGTGTTGCTTGTTGCCAACTCCCAATGTTTTTTTAAATAAATCAGACTTGCTCAGGTTTCAGAGGGTGAACTAGCCCTTATATAGCCATAATTATAGCCAAATCACCACTCACAGTATTACCAATTTGACATAGTGGCCAAACCATTCAACTAAAACTTCTGGCTATGTCAGGTGATGCCATAGGGCCAAAAAATAGACTTTTTCCCCAAAATACTTACACTGTGGAGGAGATGTCCTCAGTGGATATATCAATAAATCCACACGATGGAATGATGTGTCACGTGGTTGTTTTTAGGCAACAACAGTACATGCAACAACAGCACAGATGGTTAGGGTTAGGTGACAAAGTCACAGGCGACAGGTTACATCTGGACGCATTTTCAAGCGATGCTGCCCGTGTGTGTATCATGTGGATGCAGCAGGTGTCGTCCGACCATCCACCGGCGACTAACAACACCGTGCCCAGTTCTGTTT
>NW_024619827.1:0-1062 GCF_008729295.1 Plectropomus leopardus | reverse complement strand
ATTATTATTATTATTATTATTATTATAAGTCTGCTTCTTTGGCTTTAAATGACTCTAGGGCGCTTTTTTTACACTGATGCTTCACTGGTCTGCTCATGTTTTACTGGCATGTATGAGCAAGCAAGAGGATTATGAATGAGCATGCTCTTTAACATATTTCACCTGGCGACTCTTTAATGAGCTTACATGGAGTGTGTTTGCGCACGTGCTTAGTTAAAGTTATTTAAAATGACACTTAAATTTAATAACATCCCATCATGCTGTATTATTCACTAAAACTGAGGGGAAAAAGTGAAGTCTGGGCAGATCCTTCACCTTTTATAAGAGCTCCGCTGTCTCACCTCATCGCGTCTCCTTAAATAAGCGCAGCGTGAACATGAATAATGTGCCATTCAGGGAACCAACGATCGTTGACGCGAGCCCTTTGTCCGAGCAGCTCGAGCTCTCATTGGCTGCTGCCCTCCCGGACCACCGTCTCGAGACCACCCCCTCGGCGCGCTGATTGGTCAGACGCTGGTGAGTGCGATGCTGAATTTGATCGACTGATTTCGGGGCGGGGCTCTTTTAAAGGGGGAACCGGCGGCGTGATGCTGTCCGCCGGCAGAGGGGATGTGCAGCGGAGCCCACTCTAACCACACATGATGTTGTGGGGGGGAAACAGAAAAATGTGGCTGATTAATGGCCTGCAATATGGTCATCACGAGGCGGACGACCGCGTAATATTGACAAGCATAAATCACATGTACACAGGAGCATCGAAAGTCCTCTACATGGAGAGAAAAAGTCAGCAGGACAGTGTATCTGTCAACAGAGATGTTGACACTTAAACTGGATTTTACCTTGAGACAAGGTGTTAACAGACCATAACAAATACACTTACTATTTACCTTTCAAGAGGATGTCACATGAAATTATGTCTTCAGTTTAAGAAAAAAAAGTCAGAGGATGTAACTGCAGATCTGCATGCACAGGATGTTGCACCACCTTATTTGGTATGACATGACATCGCTTGTTGGAAAGTAAAAAATATGTTCTATCCAAATGAAATCAAAAAGCCCCCCC
>NW_024619826.1:0-3686 GCF_008729295.1 Plectropomus leopardus | reverse complement strand
TTTCACAGGTGCCGTTATAAATGCAGAGCTGTGGTGCTACAGCGACGTCCGGCCTACAAATTATATTCCACAGTGATGTAAGGCAACATGTTTGTTTAGTACAGACCCCAGCGATAATCTGAGAAGAAAATAACCTTCCCACCAAAATCGTGACTCATAATGCAACATCTATCAAAGTAATTACAATATGATCTTTGTTGCATACTGTGCAGCCGGGAAAAGTATTATCTGAAAAGTGTTATCAAAAGTACTTATGCAGAATTGCCCCATTAAGAGTATTACACTCTACTATTTGAGGGGGTCATGCTGGAGCAAATATAAACCATAGAAAATTTGAATCTGCAAAGTATCTATGGCTGTCAGATGAATGTGTAAATTGGGTAAAACGTACAATCGTTCCCTCTGAGGGGAATAACACAGGTATAGAGAAGCATAAACATTGATAAACAAAAGCAATAATTGATATTATCAGTAACCATTCGCTGCAGCTATCCCTGCCAGGTTATCAACTCATAAATTCCCCTGCATTTCGTCTGCTCACTCGCTGTCATAATATTTTTAAGTGTTGTTAGTGTGAAGTCGTGATGTTACCATGTAACTCTACAAACAGAAGCTGTGCGTCAGTCTGAAGAGGCTGAGCGCAGCAAGTCTGGAAATTGACACGACCTCTGCTGATTAGAATCTCTGATCGTCACTGATTGATCAATGTCTGCAAGTAAAATCTGACACAATCCATCACGCTGACGAGAGTGGGCTGTGACTTTAACATCTGCTGAACGTTTTTCTAACAAATAACGTCCTTTGCGAGCCACTGTGGCGAGCATGTGAGCTGATGTCGCCGGTCCCAGAGAAGTTGATACCAACAACACTGCCATTATTATGGCCTCCTGCGGTAGATAATTAGCTTTAAGATAAGATAAACCTTTATTGATCCCCAGAGGGAAAATCCAGCTGTTACGACAACAGAAAGACAGCAATAGTACAGATAAATAGAGAGAGTAAAACAATGAATAATACGGGTGAGTTAGTTATTTATTAGAGGGGAGGAGGTGGCGCAAAAAGGGGGAGGCATGTCAAAAGAAAATTTGAGGACTGGGGAGGGACACGTTTTTATTTTGCGTGAAGGGAGGGGCATAGAAATTTAAATGGAAGTATCTTGTATTTATTTTATACCAAATGTTGCATGTGTGTTTTCTTTACAAATTTCCAAAATTACATCATTAATCAGAGCCAGAAACTGTAAAAATGGAAATTATTGTTGAGTTTTCCAATGTCCACAATCTCAATCTTAAAAGAAAGTGCCATTTCATCTAAATCTATCTATTCTTTGTCTCATGCGTTTGCTCCGAATCACTCAGGGAGGACGAAGGAAAAATATTTTTAGCTTCAGGAAGGGTAAGTAAGTAAATCAATATGGAAATCACACCCCAGCCACCCCCTCCTCTGATAATTGGAGAACAATCTGTAGGCGGTACTTAAAATTAAAATAAGCATAGAAATAAACTAAGAATAGGAAAACTATTAAAAACCATATGGAGACAAAAAATGGGGGGTAAAGTGACATATTAGTGATTAAAAGCAGCAAATCTATGTTAACAGGGTACACCAGACTGATGATATGATTAATACAATAATGGCAGTTAGTGTTTGTCTACAAATATAAGATAGAAGATGATGCAAAATCACATATCATAACATATTTTAGGAGACAGATTTGTCTCCATTTTTTTTAAACAGTCGACAACTTGTGTGTAATGTTAATTGTGTTAATATCAAGCACCTTCCACAAATGTGAAACAGCACTGTCTTTTATGCAAGCACGGAGTTTGTGAGTGTTTTTGCAAATATGTTTCATATTTAAATTTCAATATTTAGCAGCTTATTTGGATACTGATATTGATCCATTTTTTCCCCACCTAATTTTAGTGATCATCAAGTCTCTTCTGGGCTGGAATTATCATATTATGTACACTCTTGTCCTGCAGTCCCATCAGCAAATGGAGTCATAAAATAGATTTGTTTGCAGCGTATATAATGTTCATTCATTGTGGGGAAAAAAAAAATGCAATTTGGACGATTTCGATAGTTAATTTTAAAGCCAGTATCGGTCGATGCTGATGATGTGCTGATATTAACGTGCATCTCTGTTTTTTCTATTTTTATTTTCAAAATATTTTTGAGAGTTTGCAAATCTTTTTCCGATTTGTGGCAGTTGTTTCATATTTACAGATGACACAATCACACTTGGATTGTCCTAACATTAATATTATTGACATAAATCTATTACCCTAATATTATCATGTAGTTTAATATAATAAATTGTGATGCCAATGTGATGTGATTTATGGTAAAAAGTGAAAGGTATTGATTAGGAGAGGTAGAAAATAAGAAAACAGCATAGTATTGCTGTACATATCGAGTATCGATTATTTTATCATATAATTCATCAATATTACCAAATCAAGTGTTTTTAAGGCAAATTATAATAATGTGATAAATAGATTTACAGTCTACAGGATATATTTTGCTGTATTAAAAATCACACAAGTGTACAAACGTTTAAAATCGCTACTCGTGACTTATATATGACAATACCGGGACCAGTGACCCCATACGACAATAACGTATAAAATGTAATAAAATATGTGGATTTTAATTTAAATCAACTTGCTAACGTTAGCTGATTAGCCCCGCATGCTAAATTGAAACAACTGTTGCTAGCTCGTTTACCCTCGCGAGCTACGCCAAAATGTGGTCAATGAATGATTTGGCATGTTCAAATATGATCAAAACACGCAATTATTTACACATTTGTAGCGTTTAAGTGGAGCTAGGTGGCTAACGCTAGCCCTGTAACGTTACAGCTAGCTGTCAGGCCAGGGAAGTTGACAAGCTAAGCTAATGCTAACTAGCCGCATCGCTGTTTAAGGCTCTCCCGAACCGTCAAAAGCAATCATTCAACGGACCGATGAACAAAACGGTTTAGTCGTTATCATGCTACCTGGTGGTCGGTTAGATTTGTGTTCACTTCCTCATCCACAGGGCCGGTGACAGGAGCCCCGGGCCCCGCGGAGAGCCGCTGGAGGAAGCAGAAGTTTGGCAGTCCGCTCCCAACTTCACTCGAGTCCTGCTGGGCCACGACGACGAGGCCCGACGGTCGGCGGTTCAGCCCGCTGGGTCCTTCCAGGCAGAAAAATGACAAGATAACGGATTATCCGATAAAGTGTCTCCGTGTCTGTGCGGTGATTAAAAGGCAACGTTAACCGACAGCTATCATTTTGTTGCACTTTACAGTCCGGTTGACGGTAGCTCCGCTCGCTGTTGTGGTTGCGTTAAGCTAACGGTTTATTGGTATATGGCTGTCGGAAGTGGACACATTTGGTGACAAAATAAAAGCACAAAAGTCTCGTGCTGGGAAAAACCATAGCAACATGTTTTATATTGACAGTTACTAACCGGAAACACTATTTTTGATTTTGGTGTACTTGACCGATCTTAACCCCCCAACCTCGTTGGAAGAATCCAACAAAAACACAACCTGTGATGTCAGAGACGTGTATTGGTTTCCTGGATCACGATTGAAGCCTACATCTCTCAGTTTTACAGAAATTTATCCTGCAGATTAATAATAATTTGCCATAGAATTTGGTCTATAGCATTAATTAATTAAATCATTAATTAATTCT
>NW_024619825.1:0-3350 GCF_008729295.1 Plectropomus leopardus | reverse complement strand
AAAAGCTCGGTCTAGTGTGTCACTTTCACATTGGTTAAATCAAGTTTTGTTTTATTCCTATTATAATTTGTTTTATGTGATATTAATGTGACACACTAAGCGAACGTTTTCTCAACTGGGAAAGACATTTACACTCATCTATATTTCACAATAAATATTTTCTTTAGCCTATTTTTGTAAATTTATAGCCTAGGCCTATTTTTTCACTACCAGTTCATCAATGACTTCTTTTTCTGTTCTCTTTTTCAGAAACAATTAATGACGTAATTTATTATTATAACTGACCTACGGTTTAAGCTGCTGCGTTAAAGCGGAAATGTCCACTTAATTATTGAACAGTTGGTAATAAAAAAAGTTTAAGTCAACATTTTATGCTCAGTTTCACAATAAGAGCCAAGCCTTGATAATCCAATGTAGTCATTGTTTTAACATATAGATGAGAAAATCTTGTAATTCATTTTCTTAACAGACCCATCGCTCTCTTTCCACCTTCTCTTTTGTCGACAAAAACTTTTCTCTCTCCGTGTTTGTGGAAAAAAGGAGCTCCCTCGAAGCAGCGCTATAGCTGTTTTCCGGTTCTTGTTGCCGTTCTCCCCTCCATTTTCTAAACACAAAGTTGTTATTGCACCATTCCGCGAATCTAGCCTCTACATTTAATACAACGTGTAATTTCCCCCCCTTTTACCGTATTCCCTTTGATTTAGTCACTCTTGACTCTCCTTTTGCTCTGGGGCCAACGGGGTTCGCCGTGGGGGGCGCCTTGAAACCGCCCCTCCTTATCTCCTTTCATCGTTCAGCGCGGGGCCGCCTTGAAACCGCAGGGGCAGTAATTGCTTTTTTCAGGCAGCCCAGTGCGGACTGGCCAGCAGCCAATCAGAGCCTTGTTTACACTCGGTGATTGACAGAGTTCTGGCACCGTGCCAGCCAATCAGGAGCCTCGCAGGGCTGAAGCCCTGAGTTTTAACCCTTTGTCTCCACGTATAAACAAACCTGGACGAGAATATTAGCCTATAGCAGCTCATATATTTCGACATGGAAACACACAAGCCCATATCCTTCCACTTTTAATTGGCTAAATTAGTGAACCGTGCGCAAGGCTAACCCCGGGGACAGTAATGCTTTCAAATTATGCAGTGATTCAATTTGCCCGTGTGTGCGCGCGTGTGACAGAGACAGGTAAACAGACATACAGCTATAAAATAGATGAAAATAAAGCAACATTATTAACCCTTTCCCAACAAAAGCCTTTTTGCGTTCAAGTGCATTTTCTACCTTTTTTAAAAGGACAGAATCCTTTTTTTTATATATCTTACAGGGTGAAGTCAGGTAATGTGTGACATCAGGTAATGTGTGGCATCAGGTAAAATGGGACAAATACGATTTTAAATCTTGTGCTCTTTATATATTAGCAGCCAGAAACCAAATATGTTACTGCATTGTTATTGCAAATGTCATTTACATGAAACACTTACAAGAAACAACAACTTTTATTGATCTGAGATAGTAGGGGCAGAGCAAAAAGCCAAAAAAAAAAAAAAATCCACTTGTCACAGAACTTGCAATTAAGCCATGTGGCATGTTGATTATCTCATCTTGGTCTAAAAGTCCTGCAGCTAACATCAGATATGATTGTAGGACATTGCATTATATTATTTGTTTGACTTCTATCAAAATGTTTTCACATCTCTATTTACTTTTTATGGGAAAGGGTTTTGAGTGATTACTATGCATTCAGGTAAAATGGGACAAAATACTCAATATGGCACCAGGGACACAGGCATTAAAAGAACAGTGAAAGCAGGAAGTTGGCAACTCTTTTTTCAGGAACAGCCACAGGTTACATTAAAACACAAACATGACTGTTCCATATTACCATACCTGCTGTCCCATTGTACCTGTACATGTTAGCAGACTGAGGCTGGGGTTCTTGATGTGTTTAAAGGTCCAAAGTTTCAAAATTATTTTATTTATCATCATAAATTTCTTCAAAGAAATATAGCAGAGAACCATAACAAGTTAGAAAAGCATTACTTGCCATTTTATGTAGATTTCTTGGTTATCTACCAAAAAGTGTCGCAAATTACCTGAATTCATTCTATCAATGGATTAACTGAGCTGATCAAAGTTGTTCAGAGTGGAGGCTTTACAGACGAAGCATACAATTTAAATCCTTTAGATTCACTCCCATTGGACACATTTTCTATATCAAACTTACACTTACCTTTGCACATAAGGTCCTAAACTTATATTACCTTAATGTGGCTGTGTGCAAAATGACATGAAATGACAAAATGAAAACATACACTGTAAAATCTGACAAGTTAATTTTACTTTTAAAAAAATCCAGGAAACCAATTGCCTTGAAAAATATAAGTAAATATAGCCTAAGTATTAGTATTATTTTTTTTAACATTATATCTTACTGTTATGTTTACTTCAAATTTAGTTATATGTACTTTTTTGCAAGGTTGTTGCAACTTTAAAATAACACATTTAATTAAATCAGTCTTTTTAAGTTTTGGCAACTTCATTAAACCAAGTTCACTCTACTATAAATCTGTATTATGCTGTTTGCAAACCAGTGAATCATGTTTGTATTTTCCTAAATATGTTAACAAAGCAGAACTCACAGATCTCCAAACTTCATCAATGACAAAATTATCTTTGTTGTGATCAGGTTAAGCCAGACTATCTCGGTTTAGGGAAGTTGCTAAAACTGACAAAGAACTAGTAAATTTCACTTGTCATTTTTAAATTGCAACAACTTCACAAAATTAAGCAAAAACGGTTAATTCATAAGTAAACTCAATACTTAGATATGAGTAATCATGAATAAATATTTACTTTTTTTTCAAGGCAATCGTTTCCCAAGATTATTTTAAGTAAAATCGTCTTGTCAAATTTTGCAGTGTACATGTTCAATAAATCAGACACAGATTCCGCAAATAAGGATTTATTTAGCAAAACACATGCAGTGGGGCGAGTGGGGGGAAAAAAAAGTGGATTTCCCTAAAGGAGCATCAATAAAACTATCACATCATCGCTGTCACACAGCAAAATAACGATAGAGCACATGCAGCATTTGAACTGAACTGCAGTGGGATCACACAGAATAGGCTAGATGCTGTTTGCTCTCCACCAGTGATCAGAAAGTGCAGGCAGCGCTGCACGGCTCCAGCTCCTCTCCTCTCCGCGCGCCGAGCTGTGCCGCCTGTCTCCTCGCATTTGCTTGTGCACGCAGTGCGCCGAGGGCTGCAAATCAAACGCCCGCCGTTTCGCTCCGCGGCTCCGGCGGCCTCCTCATTGGCTCGGAGCGGCAGCCAATAGCAACGTGTGTTTACCGTCGAAGG
>NW_024619824.1:0-2115 GCF_008729295.1 Plectropomus leopardus | reverse complement strand
TCTCTATTTGCTCTATGTACCGCTCACTTGTTTTAATAAAAAAATTAAATACAGTAAAATCTTCTCACCATAGAAGTGGCCAAAGCCCATACTGATGGCTACAACGAGGGCGATCAGGATGCACCTGTTGAGGATGCTGCTGCCCTGGCCTTGCCTTCGGACATCCAGACCTCTAACTTCTGTCTCCTCCAGCTCCTGATTCTGTTCTCTGACGTCCTCCTCCTCCTCCTCCTCCTCCTCCTCCTCACTCTGGCCAGTCTCCTGCATCACCTCCTTCTCCTCAGGCTCTGTTGCGATGCTCACGGTATTCTTCCTCAATCTTCGTCTTCGGACAACAGTACTGGCGCTTCGTCCTGCCTCGTCCTCACTGCTGCTTGAGTTTGTTGCTGCAGGCTGCTGCACTGGGAAAACTGTAGTAAAAATACACAAATTTGTGGTTCTTGTGATTAGATTTTTAAAATAACAAGACATAAAAGTATGACAATTTAGGCTCAGAAAATTGGTAGGGTTAATCATGCAGATAAAAAATATTGCACATTAACAATATTGAATAATATTTTTGAAAATTCTTGATCTATTTTTGTGTTTGAAAAATGTTTTTGAAAACATGAAACCGGATTCCTTCAGCTCCTACAGAGTTTTTTAATGAATTTAATTAATTAATTAATTAATTAATTAATTATATTTACAATGGCCACAATTTTGCCCAAATGTTTATTGTGAGAGTAAACATGACTTTTTTAAATCAAGTTAAAAAGTTAGATGATACATTTCAAATGTTTTTTTGGAAATTAACACTTTCCAACCATCACTTTAAGCAGGGGACAGCTTAAACATGTATGGAAAAAAAGTCAAGAGAAAACATCACCTCTGCGGTAATTTAAACATTTATGGGGGCATAGCCTAGTGTGCTTCTGTCAGAAAGAAAAAAATGCAAAAATTCAAATTCAGAAATTCATACCTTAAATCTTCTCATGCACATGAATATTAAACAAAAAAAAAGCCAGTGTATGGCTGCATATTATCCAAATGTTATTCTTGGACTGAATTCACCCTAACTGTAATATGACTATATTTATGACATTAATTACACTCCTGTTCTGAGGTAGCCAGATCCACACATGCACACACATTAAAAAAAAGGTGAAGGACACCATGTTGTGGTTGATCATGCTTTTTAAAAGAAGCTCAGCGTGTTTTCTTCTCTGCAACTGATCAGGATTAGTTTTGTGCACTGCTGAGCAAGCTTAACACCATATCAGATCCACTCAAGTTTCAATCAAGACACCTGGAAAAGAGCGGCCTCCTGTGAGCTGACTTCTCAGATGGTAGCCTAAGTTCACAAGACTCTGTGGAAGTTTCCATTGACTCAACATCAATCCTGCTTCAATGATGTAAAAAAAGAAGGCAAAAGAAGACAGTATTTGTGTTGATGTGTCTCATTTCTTCATATTGACTCTGTGAAATTAAACCAGCTTGCTGAAGAAAACATGAAGGTGGTCCAGTGTGTTGGTGTGTGTGGTGCTGCCGGCCTACCGGTCTCTGCAGCAGTGAAGGCGTACTGGCTGCTGCAGGAGGTGCCGAGGTAGAACTCCTCATTGCCTGCCGCCTCCTCCTCCACCTCAGCCTGCTCATCCTCCTTCGAGTCTCCAAGAGTCACAATATCTGAGTGATCGCTGTAGGACAACAGAGTGGCATGCTGTTTCTCTGTGCCGTTGTCTCCTGCCTGCAGAAGAGAGAATGTTTTAAAGATAAAGGGCTACAAGGGAGCATGTGGATTATTAAACCCAGCAGATTATTTCTGGGGTCTTCTCACCTCTGCGGCACACAATGTCTCATCTATGGTTTGTTCTTCCAGAGTTTTATCAAGCGACTCAGTAACCTTCTCTTCAACACACTGAGCTGAAAATATAATTAAAACAAATTAAAATAAATGTGTGAAATGTGGGGTGCCACACTAACTATTTAAACATTTAGTCTGTTTTACTGTTTAACTAAACAGCATTATTCTATTATTTTAAACATTTTTATCGATAATTATTTGTTCTGTTAACCTTTTATTTATCTTTGATCTACTTATTAGAGTTGTTTATTTATTTATTTAAGTTATTATTT
>NW_024619823.1:0-3045 GCF_008729295.1 Plectropomus leopardus | reverse complement strand
TTCACATGAAAAGACATAAAGACATAATAAAACCTGCATGTGAAAATAAGAGAAGATCAGAATTAATACACAAAATGCATCTTCACTTGATAATATGAGTGAAAGCAATAAGAATAAAAATAAAATGCATAACATACAGAGATAATTTTGATGATAAAACAAAAGCAAAAAAAAAACAACCTAAAAATATAGTTCGAAATGCAAAAATACAACATTTTAAAGAGGTGCATCAGTGCGGAAGCACAAATTAAAATGCAAAGGTCAGAGCTAGTTAAAGGCTAAGTGAAGAGATAAGTTTTTAGTTTTCTTTTAAAAATATTTATTGTGGTGGCCTCTCTGATATCTATAGGCAGTGTGTGTTTACTCGTCTTTTTTGGTGCACTCTTCCTCACAGAGCGGACCGTCGGTCTCACAGCGATGTGAAAAATCTCAGTTCTGAACTTCTGTGTAGTGACTCCGTTTGTATTTGTTTTTCTTGTTGCTTGTGTTTAAATGGCATCTCAGTCGACATTCACTTTACCTTGCTCTGGTTTGAGGAGCCATTGACACGGCTGCAGGAGCCGCTGTGTGATTGTATGTAAGAGGAGGGCGTTGTGGAAATGTTTGGATGAATGCTGCTGTCTTGGTAACTTTTGACATTTCTTTTAGTCCGGACTCTTCCCTCAAGAGGCTTTGCCTTTTGCAAGACCACCATTGTTAAAACGCGTTTGTTCTGTCTTGCCTTGTTAAATAAAGGTTGAATAAGAGAAAGTAAAATAAACCTGGAGGTGGTGACTCTGGTAGCTCAACACAAAGAGCACGTACCATTAAGTCTGAATTTTTGCTGCTGAATTCCAGGTTCAAGTCCAGTTCAGGGCCCTTTGCTGCAGGTCTCCTCCTCTCCGCTTTCATATCTGTCTCTCTGTCAGTGAGGAGCAGCGCTGCATTTATGTCTGCACTTTGTATGCTTTTTTATGTGGTAGCCTTTATGTACAAGACAAATTACCCCATGGATTAATAAAGTAGTCTAGAATATTAAATTAAAAACAAAGCATGAACATTTTTAAAAAATGAATTCTTTAGAAAAAAACAATTTCCTCAATAACCCACATTTGTGTGATTTGTTCAATAATCAGCATAATGCACAGACGGACTGTAATTTAGTGTATTGCAAGCATTACAAAATAAAAGAACAGAAATGTAAGTGTACTTTTTATTTTTAGCTGAGTTATCATAGTTTTGTTTCTTTTTTATGTTTTTATTTTTATTTTGCTTTTAATTCAGTTTAGCTCAAGTTAGTTTCCAGACTGGATTTGCTTGTTTCCATTTAGTTTTATTGTTTAAAAATGTTTAGTTATCACTAGTTCTGGTGTAAGTTTAGGTTATTTTGATTTTAATATCGGGGGTATTTGTTAGGGGTGTATTTTAAATAAGTTTGTAACAAGTGTAACAAAACAAACGCAACACTTTTATGAAGGCAAATGACTCCCAGTCTCAATAAAACATTTGCACCAGTACATCATTATGCAAACTGACCAATTCACAAAAACAACAACTTAAGACCTTTATTGTATATTCTTAGTTTATTTTAGTGAGTTTTGTAAGAACACAATTCCTTATTTTCTGAAGTCTGTTTTTATTTTTCATTTCAGTTACTAAAATGTTTTTTTAATCACCTTATTGATGTTTTTAGTTTAGTTTTAGTTGAATATAATAACCTTGGTAAGCGGAGCTCTTTGTGTTTGAATGCAACTTTCTGTGTAAACCTCGAGTCCATAAACTCACACCACAGTGACATCACTTCCTGTTGATTTGGCACTGATTATTCTAATTGGGATACTTTGAGCTTTAGTTAGCCGCAGATACTCAGGTGAAGGTTTTTACACGACAGCCGCAGTGTTCACGTATTGTCCTTACTGGTAACAATCAAATTAATAATGTGCATGTAAACACTTTGAAATGTTCAGCGTCACTTTTCGACGCGCCGCAGATGAATCACCTCTATTTTCTGCATCTGAAGAACCTCATTTCCTCCTCTGTTTGTGTTCCAGCTTTGTCAGAGTGCTGACAGTCTGCGGCTGCAGAGTGCCCAGATATATTTTAAAGTCTTTTTGAACTTGACATGTTCAATTTGTCTTACCAGAAGCGAGGCAGAGGCAGACACGCCACTTCTCAAACTTTATAAAATACCAGTCTTCACTCACGTCTGATAGCTGTATCGGCGGCGCTTTCTTCTTCTTCCAGGGCTCAGACGACTGCCTCGTGAAGATCTGGGGAACAGATGACGGGCGTCTGCTGGCGACGCTTCGTGGCCACGCCGCTGAGATTTCCGACATGGCCGTCAGCTACGAGAACACCATGATCGCCGCTGGTTCCTGTGACAAGACCATCAGGGTGTGGTGCTTACAGACCTGCGCCCCTTTGGCCGTCCTGGAGGGTCACGCAGCGTCTATCACCTCGCTGCAGGTAAGAGGACGCTCGCTGTGTGCTTTTGCATGTTTGTTTTTGAGTGTATTTGGTTTCCTCCAAAAAAGGAGTTTAAAAGCAACTAATAACAATTTTAAAAGAGGGCTATTATGCCTTTCCTTATTTTCTTTATATATATTTATATGTGTCTGTAAAAGCAGTACATTAGAAAAACTTCCTCAACTCAAGTATCTGTCTTAGACTAAATTTCAGCCAAGCGGAGGTTTTAGTTTGAGTTCTGCATGTTGATTCATTTTATGCTGCCAGATTCTGCATAACTGTTTTCGATATAGGATGAAAAAAGCACCACCATAGGTTTTAACTGTTAGTAGATGAGGTCAAGATGAAACCTCTAACATATGAGCAAAAGATGGCACGACTGGCTGATATCCAGTATGTGATAAAAGCCAGTATTATTGTCATCAGCAGACTCATTTTTACAATCAAATTTGCATAATGGTGCCTGTCGTGAAAGGTTAGGGCAGGCTATGTTTTTTTGTGTGTTTATTACCTTTCCTATTCTGTCTGTGGCATTTAAATTCAAGCTGTTTTATTCCCACTGAAGACACAAATAAAATTAAAAATAAATAAATACATACA
>NW_024619822.1:0-2391 GCF_008729295.1 Plectropomus leopardus | reverse complement strand
TGCAAGTAATAGCACATAAACATAAATAAAATAAATATAAATTTTTTAAAATAAAAAGTAATATGTAAAAAAAACAAAAAAACAACTAGAAATAAGAAAAGCTGATTGAAGTTAAATTAAACTGTGACAAAAAATCAGCTGCTCCATGAATTAATACACAGGTGACAAAATATTAAATGGACTGAACTCATGATTTACACACACACACAAACACACACTCTGACGGCAGTGAGCTGTGTGAATAAGAGACGGGTTAAAGTTAATGTTCAGTCAGAATCTCTTAAAGAATTTGTGTGTTTTATAACTTTATGTTTGAGTAAACCTATTTGGGCTTCAGAGGGTTAAAATGCAAATTTATTTTTCTTTTTTGGCCAGTACACAAACCCCGCCTCCTCCCTCTGATTGGCTGTGTCCTGATGTGAAAGACATTAATCTCCGCCCCCTGCAGTTTTGTTCACAGTGGACCTGGTCCCAGGGAGTCCAGACCAGCTGGCACCGGGACCTGCAGGATCAGATCAGACCAGGAGCTCAAACATGGGTGAGCTCGTGTCTCTTTTCTCACTTTAACCTTCTCTCCATCACACCTGTCAGTCAGTCAGTCCTCTGCAGCCTCTGAGAGTCTCAGCTGCAGAAATCACACGTTTTCCTGCTGGACTTTGGTTGGAGCAGAGCTGCGGCTCTCAGGCTGCGCTGTGACCTTTGTTCTGTTTCCTCCTGCTGCCTCTGAAAAGAGCCTTTCTGCTGCAGCTCAGGGGGGAAAACTGGAGCTGCAGCCTGTCAAACTCAACAAACTCAAACTCTCTCAGCTCTGAAAGTTTCCTGCAAAGTCATCTGTAAATGTTAGACAGCTGATGAAAACCTACATTTCTTTTTAGAAAAAGAAATATTTTTAGTTTTGTCATCGATTATTGGAAACTTTACTCGTCATGTATGTTGTATCGTGTGCTTTTATGTCACCAGAGCGCTCAGACAAGCTTTTGCTTGGTTATCTTGTGTTATGGAATGACTTTATACGTACTTTTTACCGTAAATTGTGACAAAATTTCAACTTCAGAAATAAAAATCTGTCAATAGCTGACTTTATTGCACTTTTCAACCTTTTATTTTTTAATTTTGGCTGATCTGAATAGTTAATTCAAACTTGGTTTTATAGTGCGGGCGGATGTGTGTTTGTGTTTCCTGGAAACATCCTGAGCTGCATTAACACGAGGTTTCACGTCAAGTCAGTTTAATAAACTCAAACTATCTTCTGTTAAAATTCATCAAATGTGAAATAAATCTTAAAGATGAATCTCTCAGACAGTCTGATATAAAACACGTAATAATTAATATAAGGAACTTTAGCGCTCTGTCAGGTTAATATATAAATCTTATAATAAAGTTAATTACAGAGTAACAAACTTCATTACGATATAATAAAGATGAAAATAATACAAAAATACAAAAAAAAACCCTGAATGAAATAAAGAAAACAGGCAACATGTCAGAACCAAAGTAATTAAAGGAACTAAAACTTAAATAAAATTTTTTAAAAAGTTTTTAACTGAAATAAACATTAAAGCCCGACTTTAGAAAATAAACTAAAACTAGCCGGAACAAAATTCTGTATTTACAAAACTAACTTGAGTAAAATAAAAATAAACAGTTTTAAGTTTTTGTCAATTTGGTCAAAATTTTTCAACACAACAAGCATTAGACAGCATCGATGCACGTGAGCGTTGTGTTTCTACTGTACCTCTTTTTAATATTATCCCCATATTACCGAAAAAAAACTAAAACTAATAAAAAAAACAAACTGAGACAAAACATTTTTAAACAATTAAAACTAAACTAAAATGAGCAAAACCCACTCTGGAATCTAAGTGAACTGAGAACAAAAAAAAATTAAAACAAAATAAAATGAATGAAAAATACAAAGCTTTAATAATTCTTGTCAGAAGTTTGAGCTAAAATTGATACAATATTTTTAAGAAAAAAAGGTAAGTGATCTAACAGATGTCAGAGACGTCTCTGTTTAAGTGATAGATAATAATTAAAACTGTCATTGTTTATTCCTTTAAAACAGTTTTCTCTTCGGCGGCTCTCAGCTTTAGAAAACAGGGACATTTTTATAGAAATGAATGAAAACCAAAAAGAAGTAAATCAAACTAGAGATTATTCTGATTATTTACAAACTACTCGCTATTTTCTTCATCTGTCATCTGTTAAATGTTAAATAATGTCCATCTCGGGGTCTCACAGTCTGACGTCTTCAGATGTCTCATCTTGTCCCACAGATTCAGTTTCAGAGACAGAAAAGTCAGCTGCTGAAAGACACGATCGTTGCAGCTCTGAAAGCTGCAAGAAAACAGCCGCCTGTTCCTTTAAATGACCTGTAGAGCAGTGTGTGTG
>NW_024619821.1:0-4022 GCF_008729295.1 Plectropomus leopardus | reverse complement strand
GGGCTAGCTTGTTCTGTATAATTACTGCTACATTAGCCAAATGGCTAAAAACTAAAAACCCAAACATTACAAATCAAAACACAACCATCTTTAAGATTATATTACAGCAGGGCCGTAGCCATTGGGTCTCCATTTGGGGGGACCAAATCTGGAAGTGGTCTGGGGGTGTCTCCTCCCCCTAAATCTGGCCCCTGATGGTGTACTGGGTGGCCACCCCACTGATTTTCTAATTCACGAAAATAAAGTGATTCACATCACGATTGAAAATTGTTTTCATAATTTTAGTATACATAAGGTGCCTGGGTGCATAAAACAGTTTCAAAATAGAGCTTGTGTATAAACAAAAGTGCAACTGGAGGATCCCCTTCAACAGAGGTCCTAGCTAAGCCCATTATCCTACAACACTAGAAATGTCTGAGAAATGTCCAAAAATACTGTAAACGTCCTAAAATCTGAGAAACTTCCTAAAATCCTAGAAATGTTCTAAAATACTAGTAATGTCCTGGTCGTACTAAAGATGTCCTAAAATACTAGAAAAATCTTAAAAATCCGAGAAACGTCCTAAATACTAGAAACATCCTTTCATACTACAAACATACTAAAATCCAATTAACAACCTAAAATACAAGACATATCCAAAAATCCTAGAAATGTCCTAAAATCCTAGAATTTTCCTAAAGTACAAGAAACATCCCAAAACCCGCAACACGTCTTCAAGTCCTGGAGAAATCCTAAAATCCTAGAAACATTCATGGGACTGCTGCGGCTGGTCCCTGGTCTCCAATCATTTTGCAAAAGTAGCCCCCAAGCAAAGCATATTAAGTGTCCCTGTTCTAGGCCTTTATTATTTATCAGAAGCAAGTACAGCTATAGCCTACAGCATACTGCTCAAATAGGCCTGTGCAATAAAGGAAAACAACTACTGTCTGCATAATTACACATGCAGCACCAACACTATATGCAATAGCACTTCAACACTTGTATTGTGGGGGGGTATCACCCATGTACGTTAAAGTTACTGTCTTGTCATGCAGCCTTTTCATAATTATATTCTGGTTAGATCATCTTTACTTTGTGTGACTTTCCAAAAGACATTGAAGTTCGACTTCTATGATCTGCAGATCAGTATGGATTTATAATAATAATTACAAGGATTGGAATATGAAAGGCCAATCACAGGATTACTGTAAGACTGGATACAATCCGTGCATGCTTCAGCAGCACGTATTGTACGGCTCAACGCTGTCAAACTAAATCCCATTAAATCTAAGCACATCAGTTCTGTTTGGAATTCATTATTAATGGAGAAGCTCTGGGTTTTGTCTCTTATTGACACTGCAGATTATATTTAATCATGTAATACTGTCAGGATTTTTATTCCAACCATTTCATTAGCTGTTTATGAACAGATAAGCCTCATCTGAAAAGAGGAGACACCACTAAATGAAATATGCACACATTTTATTAATTGGCAATGAAATATTTAGTACAAATCAAGAGGGGACGACAAAATGAAAGTTGCATAAAAATGCAAATGTCACAGTTTAGTCATGACAAATTGGTGCTTAGAACACTAAAGAGCAAGATGTTAAGAGTAGGGTAAAAACAAAACAGCATAATTCTCATTAAAGGTTCGGTCTGACACTGTTGGATTGTTTCTTTTAGTGAGAGCTGATTCAGGTTGATTGTTATAAAGAATTCAGAAACATTTAATTAAAAATGACAGGAATAGGCACATTAAAAATGCTGTCAAACTGTACAACATGACTATTCATCTCTCCCTGTAACTCATCTGTCAGTCAAATAATTCCAGTGAATGGAAGAATATGGCAACGTATCAACTTAAAAAACATTTATCAAATAACTTTTTAATGAAACTACTAAAGATAAGAACACATTGTATTAAAAAGACAGAAAAATCAGTTTGTCCAATTAGAATCATTTGAAATACACTCCTGTTAATACTTTAATAATTTAAAATCTAATGGAAACAAAACTATCTACAAAAACAGTGCAGTACAAGCATAAATACCTGATTATTAAGTGGAATTCAGACCCCCCCTTTTTTTAGGAGACCCAGATTTAAATAAAACAAAACAAAAAACTATGGAGTCAACCTTAAGTTAAGACTTTTTGTATTTTCACATTAAATACTGGTCTGATCACTGATTTGATGACTTTATTTGAGCTACTGTTTTGCCACGTTTTAGTATTGAAAAAGTTGCATAGTCTCACTTTTGTGACTTTCTTTAATCTCTAGAAACTGCAAAGCTCAAAGTGTTGGCTAAACCAACAACATAAGAGCTCCTCTTTGAGCCTCACTAGCTGTGAAGCGAAACATATAAAGTTCACCTTAAGGGCGGCAGTGGGAAAGTAAAAGTCGGGGTTATTAAAATCACAATGTTCAACCTCTGGGCAACATGAATATAGTTCTCATATTTCATGACAATATACCTATTAGATTAAAAGATTTCATGTGTTGCTTAAAGGTGGTGTTACAGGAAAACTCATGGAGTGTCCAAAAAGGATGATGGTACGCCATTTTTGTTATAGTGAGTGGTCTGTCTCTTTTGATTTTTGCTACGCTGCTGCTGTTTCACTTTAGAGACAAATATTGGACTTTTTACTGCACTACAAATATTTGATAGTTAGATTATATAGATTATTAATACAAAACCCAAATCAAATAATAAATTATGAATATATTATTAGAGGTAAAAGACAAATTTCGCAATTCTAAAGATGGTCTTTTAAAAAAACTAGGCTGTCTCTGCCGCAGACAGACACAAATACGTTAGAAGTTGGTCCTACATGATCAGAGAAAAGACAGAAAAAGGGCTGCAGCATTTGCTGTTGCTCAAGAGGTAGAAAACCTACAGCTTCCAGAATGCACTGTGCCAGAAACAGACATATAAAAGCTCCTGCTGGAGAGTGACGTAGTTTGAGCTTAGCTGTTTTTTTTCTAATAATATATAAACAATTTTTAAAATTTTTATTTTATAAACAATATAGCCGCCAGCTTAGTTTTACCCTCGGAGGTTAAAAAGAGAAGTCACACTGTCATATTAAGTAAAAGGGTAAAAAAAATGGCTCACACACTGCAGGGCTAAGTAATTAATTACTTATGTAATGCACCAAAGTCAAGTTTTGAGTACAACCGCTCTTCATCAGACTGGATTAACACAGCGGGACGCAATCTGAAAAACATATAGGGAAAAGTCGTGTGACCAATAGGGATATTTAGACATATATTTACACATGTATTTTTTTGTGTGATTAAATATCAATTCATTGATATTTATTGACATGTACCTTTCACATAATTGGTCACATGACTGTTATCACTTTGTGTCATTACAAATTTACACCGCCAGCTTTTGCCTTGGCATGCATACTTCAGCGTTTTCGGTTTTGTTTTGCAGATCTGTGTTCACAAGGATCATTCTCACAATCATATGAACATGTTTTTTTTTTTTTTTTTTTTAAATGCGAAAGAAAAGGTTTTCCGTTGTTAGTACAGCCGAACTCGTCTAAAGAATCAGCATAAAACAGTTAGCGGTATAAGAGTCTGTATATGACGGTGGGAAGTCAAATCTTTGAAGATGCCATGAGCTAGTGGAACAGCAGCGTCATATCAAACACCAACAGTGACATACAATACACACTCATGTGCTTCATGGCTGATTACACTGAGCTGACAGCTTAAACTTCCAGTGTGTGAACTACAGTACATGAACTAACTCTAGCGTGAAAAATTGAAGGTGAAAACAAGGGTAGTAAGCTTTGAAAAATAATGTCAACATGTGGCATCATTTTCAAGTCTCAGCTGAGAATTTGCAATAAAATCTATGTTGATAAAGTTGGGTCTTTGTGTCCCACATTCAAAAACACATCTGAATTGTTTTGGTCCTTTAGTGTTGTTTTCTTATGGTAAACACAGAGCATTTAAGTAAATTACTGTCATATTTAATTTCTGACCTCAACAACAACCAACCAAAGAAAACACCTGATGTCAAGTACTT
>NW_024619820.1:0-3405 GCF_008729295.1 Plectropomus leopardus | reverse complement strand
TTTTTCTCTCTTTTTGATAATTTGTAGTTTTTTAGTGTTCTTTTTTAAATATATTTTTAGGGTTTGGGGGTGTTTATTTGTCTTTCTTATAATATTGAGTTTGGGGGAGGTTTTTATGTTAATTTTTCAAATAGTTTTTTAGATTTTTCTGTATTGGGTACTTCTAATTTTAATACTTAAAGTATATTTTCTTGATTAATCTTATTTACTTGTAACAGAGTATTTTCACAGGGTGGTATTAGTACTGTTACTTAAGTAAAGGATCTGTATACTCTGTCCACCAGTGTGTATGATAAATGACACGATATGAAACTAGTATAAAACAGCTTTGAGAACATTCAGGAGCAGATGCTGTAGAGATATTTGGGATTTGATTAAACAGCCCGGGATGTTTAGCAGGTGTCTTTCTGGCACCGTTTCCACATGGATACTCAATTCTGGTGTCTCATCAATATTAAAATGTTCGAGGGAAGGCTGTGCTGAATATTGTAGATTTCTGAGCATTACTGACAGGCAGAATATCCACATACTGAGTGGTTTCAGAGGCCACAGATGTGATCTCTGCTGCAGTCACTGTCCATCAGCCGACATGTGTCCTTGACTGAGACACCGAATGCCTTTCTGCTCATCTATTATGAGCAGCTTCATATATAGGAGCTTTGCTTCCACTCTTCCGTGATAGGGAGCATATGGACAATCGCTTTATCGAGGCTGCAGATATTTTCACTCCAGTCCCTGGATTCCAAAATATAAAAAAGTCCTTCCTTTATCGGACAGTAAAAGTAGATCTACTACCAATGAAAAATAGTAAGTTTCAAAAGTTGCTCGTTCTTGCACCTTTGATTTAACAACGATGCATCAATGCATAGAAAGCATTTTTACTGTTGTAGCTCGTCAAGGTTTTAACTTAAAGAGTGAGGTAGTCCAGCCTGGGGGTCAGGGTCTTTCCAAAGGGGTATAAGATGATAAATCCGGCAAGTCCTATAACCTTTATGACCACGTGGGTTTGTTTTCACCCTTTCATACAACCCACAGGAGCGTTTCTGTAAATTAACGCTCCTACCAAGTGGCAGGAGATCAACATGTCCTTATACCTAAAGGAGTCGCTCGTTTGCCAATTATTCCTAAAATACATAAGTGATGGCAGGAAACGGTTAAAAAAATATAGTTTGTATTTTTTTTTAGGCAACAAAAAAATATAAAATAACTATGTTTGTTACATAACTAAAGTACGTTATGTTGCATGAGTAAAAATAAGACAACGATGACTTTTGGTTTCACACGAGTCACCAAAAGCAGTCTCCTGGATCAAAATCCTGTTTTTGTTTGACCCACTTACCCAGACCAGGCCTCCTCCTTATACTAGGTCACCCACATTCCTCTTTTGCTCCTCTCATAATCACTACAGCTACTGGAGGTCATCGCCTAATAATAAGTGTCAATAAGTTCCTTGTACAAACGACCTTTGGTGTTGTTTTTTTCCAATTCGTCAAATACCGATGCCACACGTCAAACTTTGATACTCTAGGCCCCCCTCTGGTGTGAGTTTTGGACACTCAGGGACAGCAATTCAATTTATGCTCTTTATATGTATTGATCCTTTTTAAAATATAGTGCTGTTTTCACAGGAAATGTACAGCGAATAGTGCAAAACTGGGGAAATGACCTGTAACAAAACTGCTGACATAAACACATATGCATAAATATATTCTGATCCATAATTTGAATATACTGTATAATTACAAAAATCATGAATTTATATTTTCTGAACACTTTCCCTTTTTTGAATATTAGAAAAATAGCTATCTCTCTTCTTCTCTCTCCTTTTTAAAACTAATGTTTATGTTTTGTTTTATGTTTTCTGGTCACCTTTTAGCTATTTCTTGCTTACTGCCTTTTTTAGTGTCTTGGAAGGCAATCAAAGTGATTTTCTCAGGTTTTAAAAGTCTGCTTGTGAAAGGCGTCCAAGGACAGCACAAGAATACTGATGTCGATCCAGGCTTCAAAGGGTTAAAACACATTTGTTGCTCTGGTGAGTGTTTACAGCTGCAGGACTGAAAGAACTCCCATGGTTGTTGTTGAGAAGAAACAAGAGGGAAAAAGCTTTTAGAAAATAATTTAGCTCAATGGGACAGAAAACCTTTCTCTGACGACACTAATAATGCTTATTAGTGGGATCAATTCATTGCTGACAAAAAGAAAAATATTGATTTTTTTTCAGCCTCATTTTTGTTTTTAACCGACAAAGTGTCTCCCAGATGGAGGGAAATCATTTCTATCATTTGACACGTTAATATGCTGAATTATAATTACATCTCAACATTATATCATTTGTTTAAAGTATTAAATGATTGAGTTTTATGCCCTAGTTTGTAATGTAATTAAACTTGTAAAAATATATAATAATAATGAGATAATTGCGTTTCAATCAAAAGAATCGGTTACTGTGAATCTAAAAAATACCTATTAGTCTTCATTTCAAGAAAGAAAATATAGATTTTCAGACTCTACCAGAGTGAATATCTCCTCCAGTCAAGTGTACAGCATATGCAGTATTTTCCACCGTGCTACAACCAAACGTTATGAAGTATCCATGGGTCATATGTGACCAGGTCCAACAGGCTACCTGCCACATTTCCAGTCAACATTCCTCCATGAATGGGAGCTCTACTGGCAGCAAGCACAACTGCCCAGAAAGATTTCATCTCAGTTCACGGCCCTTTTGCTGCTCGCCGTTGCCAAGTGATTTAACACAATAGTGATTCAAGCTATTCCCTGCTCATGAAAGCTTTTATGTTTGCTGTTTTAAACGCTCACTGCCTGCTGCTGTAGGTCATTCTCTGGAGAAAAAAAATGCTCTAGCGCACAGGAAGTGATGCGTTTTATGTTCACAGAAGCTCCAGTTTTATTTCGAATAAACAGAAGAATAAAAAAAAGTGGTGCTGGACACATTTTGATTGAGAAGAGATCTCTATAGAAAGTGGTGCTTGTCAGAATAAAAGCACGACAAATTATGATTAAACTGCAGAAAAATCAAAAGATTTTGTAGAATAGATTAATTTACTTCATCTTCCAAAGAGAAACATCATTTTGCATCATTTTTCCAGTGTACAGCACGTATAATAAAATGCAGAAAGCCTAGCCCCAGTTTCTGCATTTTATATAACTATTAAGATAGAATAAGGTCACAGGTTTCATACACCATATATTCATGCAGAAGAGGCACAAAAATTAAGTGTTGGTTGTTTAAAAGATTTGCTGGCGTAGGGCCAACCAGGCTAGACTGACCATAAAAAGCCAAAAAAAGACCACAAGTAATCCAAAGAGACACAAAATGACCAAAATTGACACAAAACGACCACAAAGACATAAAAGACGAAAAATGACACAAAATTACTTAAAAAA
>NW_024619819.1:0-1204 GCF_008729295.1 Plectropomus leopardus | reverse complement strand
ATGATGTTTTAGGCTGTTTTTGCAAAATCTTTTGCTATGGCGTGTTTTGGCATGCTAATTTAAGTCGTTTAAAATTGTTTTAAGCAGTTTTTTGAAAATGGCATAGCAAAAGATTTTGCAAAAACAGCCCAAAACACTATGAAATAGCATGTCCAAAAATCCACCAAAAATGTAAGGCTATACTATGGCAAAAATGTCAAAAAATGCCATTTTCAAAAAATTGCTAAAAACCATTTTAAACCACATAAAATAGTGTGCCAAAACGCGCCATAGCAAAACATTTTGCAAAAAACAGCCCAAAACACCATTAAATAGCATGTCCACAGATCCACGAAAAATGCAAAGCTATAGTATGGAAAAAATGTCAAAAAATGCCACTTTCAAAAAATTGCTAAAATCCATTTTAAACCACATTAACTAGCATGCCGGTCGATGGCATAGCAAAACATTTTGCAAAAAACAGCCCATAACACCATTAAATAGCATGTCCACAGATCCACGAAAAATGCAAAGCTATAGTATGGAAAAAATGTCAAAAAATGCCACTTTCAAAAAACTGCTGAAAACCACTTTAATCCACATTGGATAGCCTGCCAAATCACGCCATTGCAAAAGATTTTGCAAAAACAGCCCAAAACACCATTCAATAGCTTATCCAAAAATCAACCAAAAATGCAAGGCTATAGTATGGCAAAAATGTCAAAAAATGCCATTTTTTCAAAAATTTGCTACAATCTATTTTAAACCATATAAACTAGCGTGCCGATCGATGGCATAGCAAAAGATTTTGCAAAAACAGCCCAAAACACCATTTAATAGCATGTCCAAAAATCCACCAAAAATGCAAGGCTATAGTATGGCAAAAATGTCAAAAAATGCCATTTTCAAAAAACTGCTGAAAACCACTTTAATCCACATTGGATAGCCTGCCGAAACACGCAATAGCAAAAGATTTTGCAAAAACCGCTCAAAACACCATTCAATAGCTTATCCAAAAATCAACCAAAAATACAAGGCTATAGTATGGAAAAAATGTCAAAAAATGCCATTTTCAAAAAGATGCTTGAAACCATTTTAAACCACATAAAATAGCACATCGAAACATGCCATAGCAAAAGATTTTGCAAAAACAGCTCAAAACACCATAAAATAAAATGTCCAAAAAGCCAAAAAAAATGCAAGGCTATAGTATGGCAAAAATGTC
>NW_024619818.1:0-2375 GCF_008729295.1 Plectropomus leopardus | reverse complement strand
ATGTATGTTACAAAAAAAACCCCATATATATTATATTTTAGTTTTTAGCACTTTTCTAGCACTTCTTTTTATTTTCTTATTTTCAGGTAATTTTCTCGACTAAGGGGTCTGAGACTGATTAGTGTCTTCTCCGGCTTTCATAGGCAATCCCTATATATAACATTATTCGGTTTAATTGTTGTATGTGAAAAACAGGTACATTTTTCATGAACATCCATTGCCATGCATCTTGAATGTTATCGCCAGAGGAGGAGTGACATAACTTCACTCAGTGGAAAGCAGTCAATTCGCAATAGTGTTTTATCGACATATAGAAAATATCACATAAGTTTTGTGCAGAGAAGGTGGAAGGTGGACTATTGCATGCAACGTTTCTATATAAATGGCTGTGGATCCTAATTCATGCATATTGATATCATGACACTACTTTTCAAAACACAACACTCACTTCAGATCTGTGCTAAAGTGAGTGTGAGTTAATCTGCTCCAGTAAATGGCTTAAGTGCATAATTATAAAATCTCTCTACTTGCAGTGCAGACATATAGAAGTTGTTTGGCTCTAAATTACAGGGATGAAAATGAGGAAACTTCACAGACTAGGCTGCAACAGTCTGTACAAGTAAAATGACAACTGGGAAAGACTTTGATTAAAAAAATATATCTGATTCAAAATGCTGCATCCTACTCATATGCTCTAACTCCATCCTTCTCTCCTCCATTTTTATTTACCCATTCACTTTCCCTCTTTCTTTCCTGGTTTCTTCAGTCACCTAAAAAATGTAGCTGCAGGCAGAGGTAATTGAGAGTGTGTAGTTGCCCACATAAAACGCAGCTCCAAGACAGAGCAACAAAAGGGGCCACATGAAAATATGGAGCGTTAACTGTCACAGAGTCGTTGAGTCAGCCTGAAGCATGAAACACTGCTTTCAGCTGCGTCAACCACGATTACTGTTTACTCTCTGCAAATGCACTGTCAATACTGGTGGAGGATTTTACCGACTATGGGAAGCTTTCTAAAAATAGGCTTTGAGAGGAGAAAAACATCATGAAAACAGGAAATGACCCCTCCACATTTAGGCGTAGAGCAACGCAGTTTGTTCAGTTTATCAATTTTAAGCAACTTAACATAGAAAAGATGATTTGCAGAAATTATTTTGGTCAGTGAGTGAGGTACAAGTGCTTTGCTAAGTGGCTATTTAAAGGTACAATTCAGACCAAAATCAAAAATACACTTTTTTACTCTTACTTGTAGTGCTATTTATCACTCTGGATTGTTTTGCTGAGTGTTGTCTGCCTTTTCTCCAATATAATGGAACTAGATAGCACTCACCATCAAAAATAAAAGACAAAAACACAAACACAACTGAACAGCAATGTCTCTTTCCAGAGATCATGACCCAGGTACTCAAGATAATCCACAGCCCTTGTTGTGAGTGGTTTCATGTAGAAAAACATGAAAAAACACACAAACACCTGTAAATATCTGGCTTTTATATTTAATGTTAAAGGTTCAAATCGGCATTCACTCCCAAAACAAATGACTCTGCAGTAGTCAGGGGTATTTATAGCCTCTCCTCCAATCAGCTTTGATTGGCAGTGATAGAAATATGACACCTGAGTGGAAACGCTAATTTTAACCTCTTAGCCAGCACGATGCAATGATGGCCGCCACAAAATACTGTCTGTCTCTGACCCAGTGGCACTCAAATATTGTTCAAATTAGCTGGCACTGACTTTGAAAGTGAGACTGAATTAGAGATATGAAAAAGAAGAAACCACCGAAACGTTTTCACTGGCCTCCCTGCTGCTTTCCACTGTTTACTAACCTGTATTCTGACCCGTCTTTGTTGTCAAATGTGGTACACCAGAAAAGAAAAAAGAGAGGCATACTAGTCTGCTACAGGGTGTTTTAACGGCTCTGGTATAGAGTCAGTGGTAAAACAGTCTATTGCCTATATTTAACAAGTTTTTCTACAATTGAAAATACCAGATATGCATGCTAACTTTGGTGGAAAAAGGGAATTTCGAGATGAGCCATATTGTGTGTTTGGACGCTTTGGTGAGTACGTGAACGCAGCACAGTAGAAGCTTGTCAGTTTTTTCTTTTCCTCAGCAGTAGTTTGTGGAGTTAGAGTCACGGGGTGGATAATTGATCTGTTGATCCAGTCCAGAGCTGATCAGCCAGCTGCTGCAGAGGGAGTGAAAGAAAATGTTTAGACTTCCAAATAATCGAATGGTATAACTGAAAGGTACATTATGTTCCAATAACATTCCTGAAGAGCAGTTAAGCTTCAAAAGTATGAAATCAACACCTGGCGGCAGCTTTTTAATCATAGTAGGCGGCCACAAATAAAAGAGCGTTATCCTATTATATA
>NW_024619817.1:0-3158 GCF_008729295.1 Plectropomus leopardus | reverse complement strand
GACAATCACTGGGAGAACACAATGTGATTTTCCAGAGTGCTGAAGTCTGCATTGTTCAACAGAACTGGACTTGAATTCCATTCATAGCCGGTCCCTCGGCAGAATAATGACCACTTCATGCCTCTGCTCTGCACATCTAGCAAATCTGTCAAAGAAGGCGTTGTTATCAGCAGGATGACCATCAGAAGTGACGTCATATGATGATCAGATGATGGGCAGATGTCACTTGTCTCTTGACCAATGACAGGACACGAATAGTAGCCCCTGGTCACTGACCAATTAAATATATCATGTTGATATGTAATTTACAAATGAATGGAGATTAAATTAAATGTGACACTGTGTGGAGAATTCCTTTGACACACAAACAACAGTGCACTGCTTTGGATGTTTTAATCATAATCTGGAATATAGAGCAATATTGTCTGGGTCTGTGTGCCTGCTCATTTCTTCATAGATTACATGCGTATTATACTGATTTTTGGAGACTTCACGGGCACATTGTTGAGCAGCAGAGGAGCACTGAAACTGGCAGCAGGGATGTTCAACATACATGATAGAAATAAAACATTGATCGATATGCTTCATAGTGCTCAAAAACTCTGACCTGGAAATGCACTTTTGAACAGCACCCAGACTCTTTGCCAGTTCCAGCTGACCTCTGACCTCTCTGTGGTATGAGAGTCAATGAAATGATACATTTCTCTTGTGTGCATGAAGAGAAAATCACATGGACTCTAGACAAAACAAGGCTGAAGGTGTGCAACAATACAACATGTGCCTGAATCATTGTTACAACTTGACACGTGCTGGCTGTCTGACTCTTTCTGCCATACCTGCTGTAACTTTCCAATTTCTCCTCTAAAAATATACTTGAAAATAAAGAGATTCGGGTTGTTTCCAGCCGACAGGTTTGTCAACAGCCTGCTAATGCAGGCCATTGCTCCCCTCTCACCACTAATGCATCCTGTCTTCCTGAAACCTGAGCTCTGATTAAAGGCAAACAGGAAGCATTAGTAGTGTGTATAGTCTGGGTCCAATGTGTGTCAGAGGCTTTGTGTGTGTGAGAGTTTGAGATAGAGAGAGAAGGGAGAATATTAGTGTTCTCTGCAGCATCTGTCTAATGGTTTAATGTGCTATTAGACCCATCCTGAAACAGTAAGATGTGCAGCATACAATGCAGTCCAGTAATACTGAGATAGGAAGACAGAGGAAGTCTTACAAAGCAGTCCAGCATCAGGACATATCAAATATGCTCAGTGAACGGGAAGTGTATCAGAGAAGTATAATATAATGCACAGTATAATTAATTTTTTTACTATGAAGTGTAATGAGAGAGCAGTCTGAAACACCATCACTAAGCTGAGGCCAAGAAGACCTTTAATTAATCCAGTTATGTATTACTTTTATACTCTGTCCTCTGTCATGTGTCTTATTTTCATATTTTTGGGGGTAAAATTATTAACTGTGGTTTTCCCTTCATACCTTTCATAATTATACATGTAATTTTTATTAAATATGTTCACAGTTTGTAACCAAAAGACCTTAAGTTATCTTTAGGTTCTCACAATGGTTAATTTACTGAAATAGAGAGAACAATACTAATCAAGCAACCACAATCTTGAGATCTGTTAATAGTTTCCATTTCAAATGAAAACTGATGTACGTCAGCATTTTTTGTTGACGAGGAGGAAACCCCATGTTGTCAGATTTATCTGGTAAAACTAGCAACACAAGATGCTGCAGTAGCTCGAATCTTTATCTCTGTTTGGTATCGTTTCCGATTTATTTATCTACGGGCGGAGCCTGTGTGGGCGCTTGGTTGATGGGATGTTAACTCCCCAGCTCTACTATTTGCTTCCAACTGGAAAATAACACGAACACACAGACTGACGATACAGTATGCACTGAAACGCCCACAGTGGACAGAATATAATTATCGCACAAAAACACACACACACAAGCACACACACAAAACGATAATATGGTTAAACTGTAGTTATTGTAGGTGGGCTTGTTATGTAACAGGACTGCAGTCATTAAATAAAACAGCCAGGTGGCAAGGAACGGAGTCAGGCAACTATCAAGGCAGACAGGAAAATAGTCTCCAGGAAGACTGACAGATGGGGACGCAGAGAAAGAGGCAGGTAGGAGAAAAGAGAAACAGACCGGAAGATAAACAACAAGGTTTGAAGAGTAAATACAGCAAACACACAGACAGACAGACAAACAGAAAGACAACTACATCCTGGGGGAAATTCACTAATTTGAGCAGCAATTAAGACACATACTATTACACACATATATCACATCAAATCTCTCACAATTACCTGTCAGCCCTGAGCCAGTTCCTATTGAAAATGTAAATATTTAAAAATGGGTCACAAATACAGTATCTAATTTCATTAAATTTAAAAAAAAAAATAGAAAATAAACTGTGCACTGAAAACAACATGAGGAAATAGTGCATTTTTTGGGGAGTGGTTGATGTGGTGCACTAGTCAATATTTCTGGCAGCAGGCTGGTGTATGTGGATCAACTCAAAATAAACTGCAGTGCTCGTGTTCAAATGAAGGATCATGTCAGTGAAACGATGTGGCTAAGTTCCCCTCCACTCAAAAAAAATTGTGTGTTTTCTTCTGTTTATGTCCTCTAAAATGTCTAACCTTCACTATACCGTAGTGCTACAACAGTATGAGATTTTCACAGTACAATAATCACAACCAATCTCACTCCTCTTACCAATCCAGCCAACGAAGACGAGTGCTAAGCACTCATAGGGAAGGTAGAGCGGATTATGAATTTCTCAACAAAAGTGAAATAGCAGATCTGCTTCCAGCACAGTATTATGTGGGAAAACAATGTGAAAAAAATATCTATATGAGTAACTCACTTTAAAACATGTCTGAAGGGCGACTTTATTAGTGTTTGAAAACATGATGAATAACATAGTGTATAAGGGTTGGCTACACAGACAATACTTGTCAGTGAGATGAATTCTGTCTTGGTTCTAGTCTCATAGGATTTGTTCATTGTTGAAAAATATTTTAGCAAACGTATCCCATAAGGATCAGAATGCTTTAAATCTAAATGTCTCTGATGCTGGCTGAGCTTTGGACAAAATTTAAGACACTTATATTTTTTTAATATATATTTTA
>NW_024619816.1:0-1283 GCF_008729295.1 Plectropomus leopardus | reverse complement strand
ACTCTCAAAATATCTATATTTAGATTTTTGGTCAAGAACATTATGATATTTGATTTTTTAACTAATTACAGTGAAATAAGGAAAAGCAGCAAATCCTCACATTTCAGTGACTGACACCATGAAATGTTTGTTTTTATGGCTTGATAAATGACTATTATATGACTAATAAAACTATTATAAAAGTAGCTGTTGATTCATTATGTTATTGGCAGTTTCAGGGCTGATTTGGTGATTTGAAAATCAAAAGTAGCCTCGATGCAGAGGTTAAACCTAGCTAAGTTTGGTCAGACATTGAATGCCTCTGGAAGTCTAGGTCACTTAAACAGCATATAAATGACTGTATTTCAGTGTAAATAAGGTCCTTAATACACAAATTGCATAGGTGTTAATGTGGTTACATTATGAGGAGCATTGTGTAAGATGTCGGGGGATTTAGGGGCATCTAGTGGTGAGGATTTCAGATTGCAACCAGCTGAAACTTCTCCTGGTTAGAATTATTTAGGAGATTTTCACCATCAGCCAGTTTATCCGTAGAGGTCTCTTCCTCTCCAAAAAGAACACATCCGGTGATTTAAACTGGTTAAAATACTGAATAAAACAGTCAAATCAGTGTTTTTCCAATGCAAAAAGGCTGCTTCGGTGGCTGACCTGAATACATAAATGGCCCTATCTGTAGTCAGTGTTTGTTTTGTCCGTTCTGGACTTCTGCAGAAACACGGCCGCCTTTGTGGACGAGGATCTGTTCCCCATGTAGACATAATCGGCTAATTTTAAGGTATTTCATTCTAAGGTTATTCTTTGCTCCAGCTTTTAAAGTACTTAAAAGTATATTTAAGTACAGCTCATTAAAAAACAGCCTTTTTTCTGTGTCATCTGTGAGAATAAATTAAATATTTCTGGGTTTGGGGACTGTTGGTACAACAAAACAATCGATAAGAAGTCACCGTCGACTTTAGATTTTTTTTTTTATTATTGTCATTTTCTGACTTTTTATGGACAAAACAACTATCCTTTTTTAGATATTTTGATGCTTTTCTCCTCTATGAAAACTAGTCTCCATTGAATCCTTTGATAACTGCCAGAATTCAAACTAAACACAGCTGCTGTTTTCTGTAAAGAACGATACTACAAACTCTTTATAGTCTCATTTAAGCCTACAGGAGTGTTTGATGCTCTTTTATGTGAACGTACAAAAACAAAAAAGACCATTTAATCATATAAAAATGAAAAATAAATAAATAAACAAATTATGAAGGTAATAAAATTTTAAAAAATGATAATTA
>NW_024619815.1:0-4366 GCF_008729295.1 Plectropomus leopardus | reverse complement strand
GTAATTAAATTTAGGTGCTGTTATTGGTGTACAGGTTAAATTGCCTTCAACTAAAATGCAATTATGTTGTGTTATCATGATTGTCATCAGGCAGCAATAAGCCTTTTAAATCAATAACTCCACAATGACAGATATTGTGGCCAGTGAGGGCATGAAGAAGAATAATGATTGAGGTGGGATGCAAATTGCAATAAATGTGGTGATTATGATGAATAATGATTCTTAAGTTGGTGGCGATGACGATGACAATTTCTGGAACAGCAGGTCTGCACATTGAAGCCTACTCTCTTCACAAGAATTTGCACTTAATCATTGTTTCAAAGTGCTGCAGCTATGGAGAAACTCACACGTTAGAGTCATGACTGTAATCAGTGTCTGCTGAAACAAAAGTTTAATTTGAAAAGCTCACCAGCTTGGCTCACCAGTAACACCCACACCCAGAAAATGCTTCCAGGAGCCCAGTATCATGTTGTCATAATGCATCACAGCAATCACAATAACATGCTGACACTCTTATACGCCTCTGTGTGCACTTTAACCTTTCAACTTTAGGCATGGGTAACATACACCAGCAAATGTCTCCCATGACATTGTCATTACCTGCATTTACTAAAGAAATGGATGATTTATTAATACATTAGAGTAATTATGAGGTAAAAATCAATCATCAGATATCTGATACTGGGTTGAGTGTTATTCCAGAATGCTCTCTCAGGAGACGGTGTACATTTCAGCAAGTCAGAAATGTAATTAGCCTTTAGCCTCAGGCTAGGCTGCATTCAGACCAACCTCCTCCTCACATCGCTTGCATGGGCATCACTGATACCGGACTAAGCATTCAGTCAGACTAATGCAGGGAGAAATGAGCCACAGACAGAAGAGGAAATGTAGAAATGTTGTGTTTAGCTGCAGTGCAAAGCGTGTTCTGATTCATCAGTGTTAAAGCTAAAGCTACTTGGAAATTCTGCAGCCACCACTCAACAGTCTCCTTTTGGAGGAATCAAAAGGAGACTCAACCATACCATCTGTTCTGTGCTGACCTTCTGCTCTGCTGGAGTTGTGTGGGGTAGCAGAGAACAACTATCTGGCCTTAAGGCAAAGCGTATCCAAAACCAAGATAGTTTTTCATTTTACACCCAGCAAAACCATGTGGAGGAAGTTTTAAACAGAGATTGACTCAAGCATGGCTGGCATTTCTCTGTAAGAGTCCACCTACACAACAGACCAAGTTCTCTTGACCACTGCAGGAATGTTAAAGTGCGGATGAATTTGCACTCCTGGCCTCTGGAGCAGAGTTCAAAGCCATGCATGGCTTGGATAGGTACGGCAGAAAAAAAAAGCACATATCACTGTAAAACAAGAAATACTTCTATAGGCAAGAGAGAAAATAATTCAAAAATTATTATTTATTGATCAGTTGATGTGATTTTTTTAATAAACAGGTTCTAAATTTTTAAAAACATTTTTTTAAATAAAAAATAAAAAGATTTTTAAAAAATAAAAAGATTTGAAAAATGTTTTCTTTGCCAATAGTTATCAATATCAACATCGATAACTATCCTGATAAATGTCAAATCATTGTTCCTTTCAAGTTTAAAAAGAAACCAGACAGTTAATTGTGTTTTAACTATTTAACTATTTATTGTCAGAACTTGACAAACACTTAACAGTGAAAAATTTCACAGATCTTAAGTAGATTAAAAACTAATTAAATGAAAATACTGTCAGTAATTTAAAAGAATAAATAGACAAAAGAGTAGTGTGTCAAACCCTTTTTACAGACGGTACAGACAGTGTTTACATTAGCTGACCATGTAAACAAATTAAATAGACAAAAAGGTTTTAAACACAGTTTGAAATTTCTTTTTTTGAATTAAAACAATAACAAAAGTCAGACTTTAATGACATCAAGAAGTAGGCTGGTCTGGGATCATGGCAGTTATCTTCACTGTTAAACAACCACCACTGCTAATAAAAGTCTATCTAACGTAACTCAGGCAGAAGTTATGTTCATAGATGTAAGAGACTTTATGAGCGCGTTGAATGTTGTTCTTCTTCTATTTAACAGTGAGTGGCAACTTGCATTTAAGGTGTATTAGTGCTGCCACTCCCTGTGAATGGGTGGTTTAACTGTGTTGAACATTTATCAATCATGTTTCTTTCACATAAATTATATTGAAATAAATATAATTACCTAACCCTAACTTCACCATTATATGTATGTAAACATTGTTTAATATAAAGCTCTTAATTGGAATCTGTTGTGTAAGATAAATAAAATAAAAACAATCTTGTCTTGCATTAAAAGACAGGTAAATACAAGAAAACGTGACATGAGAAAACCCAAATTCCTTTTGCATCCTTCATGAGAAAATATAAGGCAGGCCAAACTACAAGGTAAATTTGTGCTCCCAGAAGAAGACAAGACATACCAAATGTCCTGCTGTTGGCTGCAAACACAAGAATGGAGGCCAGATACATTTATTACCCAAGGACAGATTAATCACTGAGCATGACTCAAAATGTACACTTTCTGATTTCTAGACGCTGATTTGATCAGTAACCCAGCCTGGTTACGTTAGGATGGTGCACGAGACCAACATGTTTTTATTAGCTTGCTTACAGCAAAGGTATTCACCTCTTAGGTTGTGCTTCACCCGGAAAAGAGGCAACTGTCTGTAGGGGTAGCCTCAGGAAGATGGATGGTTTAGCTTCTAGCAAGTAGGGCAACACTAACCTTGAGCCAGGATGATACAGTGTGTGTGACAATGTGGTCGTTGGTCAACCATTAACTGGCCTGAAAAGCTCTTTCAGACTCCAGTCAAGATGCAATGCTGATGGGACAAAACCACTGTTTTAGCCAGAGGCTAACACCATTGCTGCCACCAGTGTCATTATTAACCCATTTATCATCGCTTTAGCTGAGGTTGGTCCATGTCTCCTTTGAAAGGGCAGCAATGGCACCAACCTACCTACACCTCAGGGGGCACAGCAGGTTGTCTATTAATCACAAGGTTGGCAGTTCGATCCTCAGAGCTTTCTGTCCACATGTTGAAGTGTCCTTGACCAAGACAATGAAACCCGAGTTGGTTCTGATGGACAGGCCACCGCATTAAATGGCAGCTACACCTCCTTCAGTGTGACTATGTAAATGGGAGAGCCAAAGGCAAATGTAAAAGCTTTTTCACTTTATGTAAAAAGTGCTGTATGACTGCAGTCCATTTACATTTGGATTAACATAGCTCATACATGTTTCAAGACACCACCAGTGGACTCACATAAAAAGCAATGGGAGTGAGGGCTTTTGACTTGCGTACGCCACCAAAGTGGGTTGTCCTTAATCAATAAATAATTACTGACATCATTTTCATGACAATAACTTTTCTTTCTATTATCAGTATGAATTGCAGTTACATGTTGCTGTGAAGGCTGTTTTCATGCATTTTTTGTACATATACCGATGAAAACTAATGCACCAGAATCCATATATGGGGTGAGTAATTAGGATATAATCCATTTTAGGAAGGTTGTGATCAAGTGACCAATGCGCTGATGGGAATAAAGAAGGAAGTAGTTGTTTGAGCCATTTCTAGCAAGCCTGTATAATTTCCATTTTTGTTTGAGTCATTTGAATGCATCACCTGACCCGGCATATCATGATCCTCTCATTAAAGGCAGGTGTGCTAAATTAGTCAAGCAGGGGTGTTTGATAAATTCATTCATGGCTATTCTGATTTGAACTTTGTTTTTATAAAGGCTTGTTTATTTTGTGGGCATGTTTGTTTGGGGTTTTTTTTTATTACATTTTGATATGAGCCAGACAAATCAGTTTATCCTCATCCAGCAACTCTCCATACATCCTGCAACTCAATCGACACCTGAAGTAACCTGGACCTCTAAACAAAAACAGTGAGTACAACCAAATACACAGAGTTGTTCATATGTACCATGGTGTCTGTGGGTGGCTATTTCAAGGATACTTATTTATTTAGCTACAAACAGTAAAAAAAAAAAAAAAAAAAAAGCTAAACTCTGTGTAAGGAGGCAGGCTTAGGTGATGGATGGGTCAAACAAACAAAGGACTTTCACCCTGGAGCCTGATGATCATATCCACTGTCAAACTGAGTTAACTTTGAGATATTTTAAGATACATTTTCACCATGTTTTCTTTTCTAACTTAACTTTACTTAATCGATTTCTTTCAAAAACACAAGAGAAAGGCAGTGAGCAAAAAAAGAATTGATGGGCCCAAAATAAGCAAGAAATTAGTTTAAAAAAAAGGACAAGAAATTTAGTAAAACAAAAAAACAACAACAACAAAACACAGTTAAAAAAGTGCATAAAAATTACAATAATTCATTAACAT
>NW_024619814.1:0-1069 GCF_008729295.1 Plectropomus leopardus | reverse complement strand
TAAATGCGTAATCTGATCATTTCTCGTTAGTTGGAATAAATATATTCTTTCTGCGCATGTTTGCCCCACGTGGTGGTTACATAAGTGAAAGCAGGAGGTGAGTGTGCCACACACACATGCCGCAACAGCTGTTTCTACATGCTTCCCCTTGCTGAAAATGATTATTTTTGAAATGATAAAAATTTTGCGCTATGTCAGTGCGCCGCTCTTATGTGATTGCCCTCTGATTTTGAAACAGTAGCCTGACACTTTGTATTGATGTCATTACAGGGTGCAATGTAGAGTCAGTGGACATAACAATCTTTTCTGCTGTCAGTGGCAGTAGCCTTCATTTGAGGCATTTAGGGAGCATCTGTAAATTGTAGTGTCTACCTATAGTCTGCACGTGAGGTGTTTAGGGAACATCTCTACACATTTGGGCGGCTGTTTCACTTCAACTTAATTACCACAAGATAGCGCTCAAGCCTTTTTTCTCAGTCATACTGTTTTTTAAAACAGTTTTTGTATGTATATTTGATTCACTGCAATTTGTACCACTGGTGATGTCTTTTGGCAAGCACAGGGGAAAACATCTGGTACATTTCCAATAGAAGTGTATTTGTACTCAGACAAATTAAGGATAATAATCTCTGCAGCAAACAAATTCCATGTTTGTTTGTTTGTTTGTTTGTTTTTTAATTTTGTTCAGTAAAATAGCCTTTTTTAATATTGTTTTCTGGATTGTAGGACCAAAGAGCTGTTAATATACTTCATATACCAACTACTATAAAGTGTAAAGTTAATATAAGGCTAATAAAATATATACAACAGCTGGTTGCAGTCCACAGTCAGCAACCCAACCCCTTGGCCATGAGGATGCTGCTTGCTTTCATTTTTAATAGAAGACAGCTTATTTTTGTGAAATTCAATTTAGGGATAGGCCAACGCATTAAAAACATGTTCAATCTTTTAAATTGGAATTTTAATTTTGTTTGTAATATTGTTCACAATCTAGCCTTGCTATTGTAATACAGAACAGAATTTGTGGAACTGAATTAATTTGTGAATTGATTTTTATTTGTTAAAAAAG
>NW_024619813.1:0-2722 GCF_008729295.1 Plectropomus leopardus | reverse complement strand
ACATTTTTATAGGTTTAGAGAGTCATAAAACCCATTTTACGCTAATTTCACACCAATACCCCATACACCAACATGGAACATGTTCTGCTCTGATTCATGCACTTAATTTTTAACTTTTTGGAGCATTTTGACCAAAACTGCAATAATAGAAATAGTTGAAATAACTGAACTTAAATAGTTGGTTCTAGGTTGGAAGCAAAAAACTAGCAGGTTTTTCTTGACCTGAAATGCCATCGGTGGGCATGTCATATTGTACATTTTGTAAGGACGAAATGGACACTTACACATAATAATCTTCTGTGTCCTCTTATCAATAATGCTATGATTTATGCTTTTTTGTTCTTGCTTGAAACAAATATCTTTAGTAACTGCAAAAAAGTTAGCAGATAATCAATGCAATCTGCCATTTTTTTATTACTTATCACATCTGTTTTGCAATGAACCATAGATGAAGAGGAGCTTTGTGCTCATTGGCTAAAGCTGCCTCAGTTTATGTTGGCCATATGGTCCAATTCTTTGGGTGAGTGTAATGTGATGTGAGTGTTGTAAGGTGTTAATGAATCTCACACATCATACAAGAGACAGACACATGACGCCTCCTCAAGTAAGACTGCTGTCACGGGTTTCACTGTGGTTGTCACCATTGACGGAGACTCCAGTTTGCAGGGTAGTTCTATGCATTTCACAAAAAGATACTAGAATCATATAAAACCAAATTAAAGTTTAGTTTTGGTTTAACTTTTTTTTCTCTCTCTTTATTGAGGAGTGCATTATATGACTTTTAAACATCCTCAAATTCATTTCCATGCTGAACAGTCCACCACTGTGCAACACTTGCCTAACCTTGGACAAAAGAGGGAAAACCATGACGCTTGATGTGCATTGATCTTAAACTGCCAGCGCTTAACAATGTTGGTGTGAATGGGATAGGCTCCCTATGTTGATATTTGATCGAAGTTATGTCTGATTTTGGGTGACCAAAATTCTTTGCTAGATCAACGTGTAAAGCCAACATCAATTTGACGGAGAACACTGATGACAGATGATGTTAATATCTTCTTTGTTTGAAGTTGTGTTGTTAATTAAGTCACCAAAAATTGATGTCTTCCAAACGTCTCATGCCATCTTTATCTTAGAATCATCTATAATAATGAGGCATCTAGAAGTTGTGAGGCATGGAGAACAAAACCTCGTGTCTGCATAACATCATTATATTAACATCCACACTACGTGAAATTCTAACATTAGTAGTCATTGCAATATTGTCAACATAATTTTCATTCCAACAAAAGTTATCGTCTGTCTGATGCAAGAGTGCAATATCTTTTTAACATCATACTGAAACCTGGTGCCACCTGGGTGGCAAGAGCAAGAATGAGGGCTGAAAAATACATTCGTACTTTGACCCTAAAAGCTGTTGACACGTAGTTGATGCTACGGTTATGTCTCCAAATGAGCAAAGAACTGGACAAAATCAAAATCTTGTGTAAACAAACACAATATATTTTTTAGGACTTAGAGCCACCCTGAGCAATATGTTGAGGGAAAAGTTATGTTAAATGAATCTGCATCTGCAAATCTGAAAAATATACATATAGAACATATCTGCAAAATATTCAATTGTATTAAGAGTTTTCATATAATCATGGAAACTGAAGTGCCATTATAGTTTTATGGTTATGTTAAGGAAACCTATGAAATTGTCCATGTTACATATTTTTTTTAAAAAACATAAATCATCAATATTTAATCAATGTTTTGTAGCTCAAACACTGTACTTGCATGGAAGAGTGGTAACAACAGAGGATGTTCTGGAAACAGAGGTATATTTCTACAATATGAAAGGCTACAAGATAAACAGTGAGAATAGTTTTGGGCTCCTACTCGCCTACTGCAGACAAACTCCACTACCTCAGTCAACAAGATGTCAGGTCGGGTCAAGGTCCAGCTGAGGAGTTGTGCAGACAAAAGCAGCCAGTGCTCGCATGTGCTACTCTACTGCTGCTTTGATAATTTTTGGTGTCCAACCCAGAGCTTTAACCTGCGCTTGTCTGTGTCAGCCAGCACAACTAGGTGTAAAGAGATCCTCTTTGACCTCTGAGCAAACTTAGAAGAGAAGAGCACCCCTACTACACAGGGTTTCTTATTCTCCCGGAAGGCGTTTATGCCCTCTGTTTGAAAGGATGCTTTACATTTACCGTTGGCTAATGCAGACAGTGACATGAATTGATTCCCTCCATCGATCCGGGCCATGCTTACCAGACCTCAACATATTGCTGAGTTATGTTGGAAGTTTTTATAATGACTTTTTAGCTGGAGCCAAAAAGATCTTCAATAAACATCAGCGTTCATTTAGAGAGGACAGGAAGTGCTGCAGCCCAGCATCAACCCGCGGAGACCGTCTTTGAGTGAGACTGACGTGCTAGCAAGGACAGAATAACTAATGGCATAGAAAAACAAAAGAATTGTCCCAGAAACTAGAGATCTTTCTATTTTCACATCCCCTCAGGCTAAGTGTCTTACTGAAAAATAAGGGGCAGAAATGGGTCTTGTCATTGCTTAGAACTGCTGAAACCTCATGTGACTGAAAATGGGATTTTGGTTTCCAGTCAGAAAAATAGCAACATGTAAAAGTTACAGGCAGTTAATTAGTTAAATTGAATGTCTGTGCTCTTGGGCATAAAACCTCATGCCTCCTGTTTTCATCATTTATATATATATA
>NW_024619812.1:0-1704 GCF_008729295.1 Plectropomus leopardus | reverse complement strand
TTTGGATGGTTCTGGCTTTCAGATCATGGAATGATTTACCTGTAGTTTTGAGTACAGTTGTTACTGTTTTACAAATTAAATCCACCACAGACTCGGTGAACATAGTGCACTTGATAACAAATGAGGTGTCATTCTGGGCACAACCTGTGCCACTACAATGGCTGTATTTGATTAAGTGTAGAGAGTGAGCATTGTGTGGTGCTTTATAGGCTGTTTCAGCGGCTGTTCAAAAAGAAAGTGGCCATATTTGAACGTATTTACATGCTGCCAGCTTCAGTACAAATGGGTTTTTTTTCAGCTAGACTTGTTTTCATATATTTACATAAGTGTAACCGGAATCTCCATTTTTGTTTCTATGGATGGACTGCACATTTTTACAGATACATTGCTATTTTACATTTTGCACAAACTTACATATAATGGTTTCCATTCTAATTCCAAACTCAGTGAATCGCAGGAAATTTCTCATTTTCTTCTTTACCCACCAGGGCAGAGGTCAAAGGTCAACATAGCTAGCTGGAAGCTGGTGGGGCTTTAGGTCTTGCTTTTAGCATTTGACAACATAGGATATGATCCTGGGTCACAGAGCTGGAGAACATATTTTCTAATATCTCTGCCTCCCAGCTGTGTTCATGTAATAATGGCATTAAAACTGACGGTAAAGCTTTAAAATGTTTGACTATAAATCTGCATTTTTATGATTTTAGTTTGTCATGATTTCAGTACAGCAACTTTGCTTCTTTGCTTAGCAGCTGCTGAAAAAAAATCAATTTTTGGGCCACAAAGATGCCATAATATACAGTGCTTTATTTGAAAAAAGGCTAGTATGCTTGTAGACAATTAATTATTTGGGGGATTATGCTACAAATTGCTTTGGAACAATCATTCTGTTTAGCTAGAAATCAATATAAAGACATTAACATAAAGGTCTCTGCATCTGTAAGCAAAACTGAGCTGGTATACTACATGTATTGATTTTCTGTGTTTGTGATAGCTGCAATACTTACAGCACTGACACCGAGGGGAAACCAGCAGCTAGTGCCCAACAACAATGTACTTTATATGACAATGTAGGTCGCTGTGATTAAGTTTCCAACTAACAACTGTCAAAAGGGTAAATCAATAGGTAATTTTGGGGCCAGACAAGAGTGGTTGGAGTCAATATCCTGAATCAAGCAACCCACTGGAAAGCCCTGAGGGAGCCTGGTAAAAGGATTACCCTCTGCTACCCTTAAGTTCTCACTCCATAATTGTCTTTGAGCAGTGATGAACATCACAGGCACGACCGTGTCTTCAGCTCACACTTTCGCCAGATAGAAGATAGAAAATCAATATATATATCCAAGCTAACCCCTGCCACATGGCCACATCACATTTCCATTGTTACATTACACACAGAAACATATTCGAAAAACCTAACATCCTGGAAATGATTCACAAATGTACCAAGGTTAATAGTGCCATTCATAATAGAGGACTAATCCCCATGATTTGAATGGAGAATAATCATGAGGCTAATCAGGGCCTTTCCTATTAGCTTTTTGTTTGGTGATCTATGCTGTGCATTTGCTCCCTGTAGAAAGGATTCCATCGAAGCGGGATGTAATGCACACACAGTAATATTCACTTTGTTTCATAGAGGGCTATGAATAGGGACAGTGAATGAATCAAGCCCTAATGCGAGCATTATCCTTCAGACATTTG
>NW_024619811.1:0-1765 GCF_008729295.1 Plectropomus leopardus | reverse complement strand
AAAGTGACAAATGCTTGAAGTATCAAACCATAAAAAACGGGTTTGAGTCGAGTTTAGATAGGGGGACACAAATATCGACGGAGACACAGCACCTGACTACCGTGTCCTGTTAGAGGAGCTACAGGAAATGTTGACAGAACAATTATCGCCAACTTTATTGATCAGTGACAAACATAACAGAATTTACTCATAACTCAGAATGTTAAATGGTAACTGTGCGCATATATTAAGCACATATTAATCATCTTATCTCTGATTTGCGTCGTAAAATAACGCAAGATTAACGCGAACTTTTCCGTTCACAGCAGTCAAAACCTGTGTGATGTTTGAAAAGCTAAACTCCTCAGCTAGTTAGCCTGCTAGCTAAGATCCAGTGTGCTCGCCTCTAAATGAAGTAACTACAGAAGTAGATATTAAACACACGGCTGATCTGATAAATCATTTCGCTTATATACTCCTTCACACGACTGTTACATTAGTTCTGTACTGCTGAAGGCGCATAATGGTACAATATTAAGAAGTGAGTACGTGTCAAAAAACAAATACCTCTATTCCAGTCCGCCATGTTGACGAGTGACGTCACGATCAGCTGTGTTCAGGGCTGATGCACGAGCCCAAGTCGCCGTGGCCACACCCCCTGAGAGGCGAACAACTCCCGCGTGTGTGCGTGTGTGTGTTTGTTTGTTTGTGTGCGTGTGTGTGTGTGTGTTCGTTTTTTCCCCAGTTTTTTCATACATGGCTCAAGCATATTTACAAATTCAGTTATGTAACAAACAGGAAATAAGACACTGTAAACTAATCATAAGAAAAACAACAACAACAAAAAGTCAAAACAAAGACAATAACCATGCAGGACAAAGTATATACAGCTATACAGTATATGCACGGGGGTATCGAACAAAAGTGTCAAACAAAAATGTTGAATGAATTACACGTGTCCAGTGTTTTTTTCAGCTTTGCTATGTTTCAGTCCCTGTGAAGTTTGCAAAAAAGTAAGATTTTTAACCTGCATTCCAAGTTGCAATATGTAGTTTTTTGTGTATTTTTTTAACTCACTGATATGTCCCTGCTTGATTTATACTACCCAAGATGACAATACACACACTGGTGCATGAAAATAGAGAGTGAACAATATTATAGATAAATAAAGGCTAACTTTTAATTTTGGTGCATAGTGTAGAAATCAGTTTAAAGGCCATGACACAGCAAGCCAACGGTCCAGCCAATTCCAAGGTTTGAGCTTGTTGAATCGGCGGTGGCCGTGGAGCCAGTTCGTGAACAAAATCTAAGAACTTTTCTTTTCTGTGCCTCCGCACTGACCTGTGAATGCGATATCTCAAGAGCACTTCTCGGATTTTTTTTCATTGGTAGTAAACTGTAAGTGCTACATGACTGGTACGCAGAGGCATACAATCGTGAGGTGGTAGTTCAAGTTTACCGTTGTCTCTGTGCCTCTGTTGAAATGGGGTTAGAGAACTAGATCTTTTAGGTAACTGACTATGTTGTTCAGATCATCATTGAATCTGATACCTTTAACCCTTTGAGCAAATTGGTTTCATTTCTGTCAAAAACATGGAAAGAAGGCAATGAGCATCCTAACAAGACATGGCCCAAAAACTAACAGGAAATTTGTGCAAAAGTTATGAGAAAATTACGTAAAAAATAACAACAACAACAACAACAACAACAACAACAACAAAGTAAAAGAACAAGAACAGGAAATGACCTGGAAAAAAGTGAGAAAATAAAATAATAAATATATATA
>NW_024619810.1:0-2039 GCF_008729295.1 Plectropomus leopardus | reverse complement strand
TTTTTTTACACTATCCAGACTGCAATGTCTAGCAACTATCTACCTTTATGTTATTACTGATCACTGTCGTGATTTTTATAATATAAAATCAATAAAAAATATTTGAATAATAACCTCTGAAGAATGACCCCACGACTAAACAGCCTTGCACAAACACCAGTCAGTGCTTCTGCCTTTTTGCAATTTGCATTTTTTACATGATAAACCAAAGTATGACCTACAGAATAACCAGAAATCTCACCAATATGGATTTTTTGTCATTCCTATTTCTCTTCATGTATGTCAGCTTCATGCACCTCATCAAAGAGCTACAGGGAGGCTGCACCCTTAGACACTGCACTGTAGCACCCCCTACCTACAACTTAACATTTCACAGTTAGTGCTGAAAATATCACCTCACGAGGATCACAACACCAGTAACAAACAGTAGATAACCTTTATAATCTTTTGCTATTTAATGTTAAACTGTGCAAACAAAGTGTGCTCTGTCTGTATTCTCAGGATGGGTCAGCTGCATTTTTTCTCTGAGCCTCTCTGTACAGTCAGTCCCCTTTCTGTCGCAGCTGCACCAGGCGTCCGGCTTTACCTGCCGAGTTCCACTGCTTTAGGTCAGCGTGTCCCTAACTGGTCTTCAGCCCGGAGTTGAGCTTCCTGTGCATACCAAAGAATGGCTCTCATCCCTCAAAGTGAGTCACAAACAACCAATACGGACATATATGCAAAGTTTGTTACACAGCTTTTCAAAGCTCCTCAATAAGCCCGAGTGTATTGAAGTGTCATGAGTACCGACAACAGGGTTCCCATGGTCAAGGAAAACCTGGAAAAGTCGTAGAATTTCACTGCCACATTTTTCATGTCTTGAAAAGTCATGGAATTAGTAGAAAACTTATCACAACACAATTAATCTTGTGTGGGTAACAATCCATTCTGTAGCTGACAGCAAAAATAAGCTTTAATATGTGTCAATGTGTTAAGTTTTGTTTTCAGTCACACGTTTCATCATTTTCTCCCTGTGTTTTTTTCTTTATATGTACACCAGCTAGCTGAGATTATGTTTTAATGAGTTTAACCCTTTGAAACCTGGAGCAACATCATTTTTCCTATGCTGCTTTCAGATTCCTTTCACAAGAATTTAACCCTTTGAACCCTGAGCAGGCAGGTTTGATTTCTTTAAAAAAACCATGGGAAAAAAGGCGATGACAAGCTTGCTAAGAAATGTTGCACAAATTTTAGATAAAAAAAAACAACAACTTTTTTTTAAAAAGCTAAGGAAAAATGTCTAGAGAAAAAAGAAAAAGCTCAGGGAAAAATATTTATAATTATCATAATTACATATTTTAAAATGTTGGTAAAAAAAAATGCAAGTCTTGATTTTTTGAAACTTACTTTTTGTTTCTCATTTATTGTATTTTATTTTATATTATTTAACTGATTTTCAGTTGATCTTCTTGTACTTTTTACTAATTTCTTTTTTCATTGCTAATTGCCTTCTTCCCATGTTTTTGAAAAATCAAGTCCATATGCCTAGGTTTCAAAGGGTTAAATCTGCTAAATTTGAAAAACACCGGGCAAGTGGGAAAAGGAAAAAAAAAATTATTAGGCATCCTTAAAAAGTCATGGAAAAGTTTGGAAATTCCACACATGGGAATGTATGGGAACCCTGCTAAAAGCGAAATCAGTGACTCAGTATGAAATCTGTGCATCTGCAGTCTTGGTGTGAATTCTGCTTGCAGACAAACAATCTGTTTCAACTGCTGCTGTTATCTGTAGACGTGTTTTTTTAAAAGAAAAGATTGGACTGTTCAATCTTAGCACTCAACTCAGTATTGAGTCATTGTTACCACAGCTGTAGCCTGGACAGCCTGCCGTCTGAGCCCTGATACTTGGAGGGGAGCTCCTCAATAGCACTTCCTGTCACGACCGCACTGCACAGGGCTCTGTCCTAATCCTTCATCAGATTATATCTGTTTGGGTAATAAACTGGATGAGGATGTCGTGACAGGGTTTCTGCAGGATTCAGCAAGTTAAATCTAAGACTT
>NW_024619809.1:0-4371 GCF_008729295.1 Plectropomus leopardus | reverse complement strand
TCCTCATCCTCCACTTCCTCCTCTTCCTCTACTGCCTCCTCATCCTCTTCATCCTCCTCATCCTCCTCTTCTTCCTCATCCTCTTCATCCTCCTCTTCCTCCTCATCCATTATTTGAAGTGAAAAATGTCTTTTAGTTCTGTGTTCATGTGTGTTAAGTGTGTTATCAGTTTTCGTTTGCTGCATTTAGATGCCTTTCACAAGCATTTTAACATCTGAAACCCGAGAAAGCTGCTTTGATTTATTTCAAAACACAGGAAAACATAATGAGCAACTTTGTAAGAAATATCCTGCAAACTGCAAAAATAAAAAATAAAAGTAAATTTAAAAAATGGTAAAAATGAGAGAAAAATGTCCAGAAAACTATATTTACAATTCTCTTAATTATATATTTAAATTTATGTTACAAAAGGAAAGGTGAAAAAAAATAAAATAATAATTTTATAAGAAAAAAATTTTTTTTTGCACTTTCTTTAGGTTATTTTTGTTTTGTTTTTTTACTTTAAACTTCTCTTGTTACTTTATGTTTTTCCTAAATTTGATTATTGTCATAATTGCAGAAGTTATTTGCAGCTTCAAATATTGAGTCACAGGTCTCGGTGCCGAGTCTGTGTCACCTGATACTGATGTTAATCAGCTGAAACAGCTGGTCAGTAACTACTAATGTTCTATTAGGAAAGATGTTTTCAGACGTTTTTTTCTGACCTCGAAGGTCGAGTTTGGGCTTTGTTTGTTTATTTGTCTGTTTGTCAGCAGGATTATGGAAAAGCTATCGGCTTGATTATCATAAAACGTGGAGGAAGAGTAGCATCTGCAAGGAAAGATTGACTTTTGGAGCAGATCCGAATCACGATGTGGAAACATGAATATTTTCCACTTTTGTTAACAATGCAAGATAGAGCGTTCGGCCTTGGTTTGGGTGTGCGCTCTCCGAGTGCCTGTCAAGTTTGGGGGTATTTTTTTTGTTTGTTTTTGGTTTCAGTGATTTGTATTTCTATCAGCTTGTTGTTTTTGCTCTAACTGAATAGCAATTCTGGTAAATCGCACAGTCTTAAATCAGTCCACTGTGTAGAAATGCAGAGTTTTAAAGAAGCTGTCTCATATTTGCCACCAAAATAGCCAAACTTCTTATACTGCAGGATGCACAAAGCAGATTGACCCATTTCTGTTTGTACGACGGCGGAGGACAGCATTCACTTTATTGTGTCATCTCTTTATTGAGTCAGATTAGATGTATTTTCAATGTTGCCTCCAGCTTATCAATAACAACCCAAATGCACTGAAGGCCATTAGGCTGTTTGAAACAGGCCTGTCAGTTTAATCTTCCAACTGATCCTAAGTGCTTGTTTATGGGAAACCAGCGCAAACGTAACACAAAAAATATCCCCAGAAAATGTGCAGCTATGACTCTCTCGGACATCTGGAAGAGCCAGCTTGTAAAATGATCTTTAATTAATATTTAACACTTTAAAACCTGGAGCCACATGACTTTTCTTTCTTTCAGATATCTTTCACAAATATTTAAACCTTTGAACTCTGAGCAATGTGGTTTGATTTCTTTCAAAAACATGGCAGTGAGCAAAACCGTGAGAAATCTGTGATTTAGAAAATTATTTTAACCTTTAGAAACCTGAGCATATCGGCAAACTGGGGATAAGGAAATCATCAACTTAAAAAGAAATGGACAAAAAAATGTATTAAATTAGTAGAAAGATCCAAGAAGATTACCTGAACATAAACAACAAGAAGAAGAAAAAGACCCTAAGAAAGTGCTAAATAAAAAAAATTAAAAAACTTTTTTCTTTCTGTGACATAATTTTAACATAATTTAGAAGATTTCTAAGTATTGTTTGGATTTTTCCTCATGTATTCAAAAGAAGTCAAACCATTTTTTTCTGGTTTCAGTGTTTTAAAGAAGCAAAGTAAAAAATGTCAGAGGAGCGAATGGAGGGAAAACTATGGGAAAAACCCATATATAATTATCAAAATGACATTTAAAAAATATGTTACAGAATTATTAGAATTTTTAAGCACATTTGCCAAGTCTTTTTTTGGGTCATTTCTTCTTTTGTTGCTCATTGCTTTTTGAAGGAATCACCTGGTTTCAAAGGGTTTTTATTTTAGAAATTGGACAATATTTGAGAATGAGAAATGTATACTTTATTTTTTTCTCTGCAGAATAAAATTTGGTTAATTTTAATGTATAATTTTCTACATTTCGCTGTTAGATTAAATAAATTCACCATTTGCAGCAGAGAAAACAAAGCAGTTTTAACAGTTGAAAATAATGATAAAGAAAACCGTTTTTTTTGTTTGCTGTTGTCGCTCTCGCCTCTGCACCGCTGTGTTCGTCTCGTCATGAATGTCAACCTGCTATATTTACCTTTAAAGACCAGATTCACGCCGCCGCTCTCCCGCTGGGAGCAGAATAAAGCTCGAATGCTTCAGGGAGCCTTCGCACGCCGTGTGCTGAATGCTGTAAGAGGAAAGAAGTTGCTCTATAAGAATATTTGAATATTAGGAAAATACAGTAATTTACAGCTACAATAAATTCAGTGTCAATGAAGAATTTCCTCACCAGCAATTAAATGTAACGGGTTAACTTTTTAAACTTCAACTTTTCCCGTGTTTTTGGGTCTAACTGACTAATGGGAACGTCGTTTTTTTTTGCTGTCAGATGCAGAGGTTACTCGTCTTTGAAGCTTTTTGGGTGAAGAAACTGTTGAGACGAAACAAAAGCATTTATGTGGACATACAATGCTTTATTTTAAAAACATTTTTAGCACTTTCTTGAGGTAATTTTCTTGTTTGTTTGTATTTTGTTTAACTTTTTCTTTCTCTTTCTTTTTTTTTTTGCTTATTTTTGGGCCATTTCTTGTTAAGTTGCTCATGACCCTCCACTTTTAGAGAGAAATCAAGCCGATATCTCAGGCGGTTTAGAGTCTTTTTCTCTCTTTTTTCTCTTTTTCTTTCACGTCTTGTTGCTCTAGATGTGGTGCAGCTGAGGTGCAGCTGAGATGCAGCTGAGCAGCGCCTGAGCAGCGCCTGAGCAGCGCTCTAACTTGATAACACGAGCACCAAAATAAAAAACGTCGCGTTAAGTGCTGCTCGCGCTGCTGACGAGTGCTGTGTGTAACGGGCCTAAGAGACAAAAACAGGGTCCAGGTTGAAAAATACCAAAGTTACCCTTTAACTTCAGCCTCTGACGCGATGTGAAAACAGCGTTCATAACCTCGATCCTCTCCTCTTCTTCTGCAGAGACGTCAGAGTGCTTTATATGCAGGGATGCTGAACTCCAAGCCAGTGACCCACTGAGGAATTTCTGCGACTGCAAGAATTTACTTGCCCATCACGTGTGTCTGTCCACGTGGATCCAGAAGGTAAGAAATACTTTCCATGTAGGGAGCCTTGATATTTTAGTCTGGCTGCTTCCCCTCCTCCCCCTCCTCCTCATCCTCCTCCTCCTCCTCCTCCTCAGCCGTTTGTCAGAGTGTGAAGGAGGAGAAATGTCTTTGTTGGTCTTCCGACGGTGAATAAAAGTGTTTGCCATGTTAGCATTCCTTATTGAGACAAAACGCTGCTGTTTGCCTCAAGGTAATGAGCCACCTTTCAAATAGCAATACCAATTAGTTTTAATGAGGGTTGCTAACAATGATAACACGTCATCGTTATACAGTTGAAGCGCCGCTGAAATAGTGAGAAGTGCCACATAATGGACTGGCAGGAATCCAGGAAGCTATCATGCTCCCGACACCTGTCACCCAGCGCAGAGTAGCTCATTAACATCTGTAGCACTCCTTGAACCAGCAGCTGTATTGATACAGCGGTCACTGATGTGGTGTTTGTGCAGTGCACCTCCCAAAAAGATCGCTCTGCACTCCTCTCAGTTAATGAAATGTAAGTTTCTGTAGGAGGCATACATTTCTCCCTCTCTGTGTTCAGTCGTGGTGCTCATTGCTGCTCATGCTAATTACTCTTCCTCCATTAATTCCCAGCAAACTGCTGCTGCTGCTGCCAGAATTGTAAAAATGTATAATTACCTCTGTATAAGTATTCCCAGACATAAAAAGTTAAAAAGTAAGTGAAGAGGTGTGTTGATGTGAAAATGTAAATTTAACTGCAGATTTTTTACACCTCAGCTGCAATTTCTCACAAAACCATTTAACCTCCTCTGTATGCAAATGAGATTTTAAGTCACATGACGTGAAACTGAACTTTAGGAGCCTGTTTGTTTGCACGGACGGATGTTGTTTATTTTCTTTTTATTCTTCTTTCGTTTAATTAGCATTTTTTAAGTTAAATAAATACATACAAACAAACCAATAAAATACCAAAAGTGGTCAGCAAAGACACACACACACACACACACACA
>NW_024619808.1:0-3763 GCF_008729295.1 Plectropomus leopardus | reverse complement strand
CAAACTGATGTTATTACCATTATTAGTATTATATGTACATCTCTACACATTCCCCTTATTCTGCTGTCATCATAACCATGCTCATGTGTATCCTTACCATCATCAGATTGCACCTTACCACTGCATTTGCACTACCTCAGTATTCTTTTGCACTACCTCAGCATTCTATTTATTCTATTTTTATATATTTATGTTTATTTCTATCTTCTATTCTTCTTCTTATTTTTCTATGTATGTCTCTGTATGTCTTACATGCCAAGCTGCTGTGACAACTAAATTTCCCTCCGGGGATCAATAAAGTCGTCTAAGTCTAAGTCTAAGTCTGAAACACCATATTATGGAGTGTCGAAAAAATGACAAAAAAAGCAAAATGTGAAAAACTGACATGTTCCAAAAACTGTTTATAACACCTTCAAAAAGTTTAAAATAGAGTGCTGAGACAGGCCATAGTAATGAAACGTGCAAATAGGGCCCAAAACACCATATTATGGAGTGTTGAAAAAATGTCAAAATTTGACATGTCCCAAAAACAGCTGAAAACATCTCCAAACAGCATTAAATAGCATGCTGAGACACGCCATAGCAATGAAACGTGCAAATAGGGCCCAAAACACCATATTATGGAGTGTCGAAAGAATGACGAAAAAAGCAAGGCTATAGTATGGCAAAAATGTCAAAATTTGACATGTCCCAAAAACAGTTTAAAACACCTCCAAACAGCATAAAATAGCGTGCTGAGACACACCATAGCATACAAACGTGGAAAAACGGCTAACAACACCATCATATTTAGTGCCGAATGAATGACCAAAAAAGCAAGGCTATATGTATGTATATGTATATGTATTATAGCAAGGCTATAAGCAAGGCTATAGGCTGTATGGCAAAAATGTCAAAATTTGACATGTCCCAAAAACAGCTGAAAACATCTCAAAACAGCAATAAATAGCGTTCTGTGATACGCGATAGCAATAAAACGTGCAAATATGGCCCAAAACACCATATTATGGAGTTTTGAAAAAATGACTAAAAAAGCAAGGCTATAGTATGGCAAACATGTCACAATTTGACATTTCCCAAAAGCAGTTTAAAACACCTCCAAACAGTTTAAAATACCGTGCTGAGACACGCCATAGCATCAAAATGTGGAAAAAAGGCTCAAAACACAAAAATATTGAAAGTCGAAAGACAGACCAAAAAAGCAAGGCTATAGTATGGCAAAAATGTCAAAATTTGACATGTCCCAAAACAGTTTAAAACACCTCCAAACAGCATAAAATAGCGTGCTGAGACACGCCACAGTCATGACACATGCAAATAGGGCCCAAAACACCATATTATGGAGTGTTGAAAAAATGACCAAAGAAGCAAGGCTATAGTATGGCAAAAATGTCAAAATTTGACATGTCCCCAAAACAGTTTAAAACACCTCCAAACAGCATAAAATAGCGTTCTGAGACACACCATAGCTTTCAAATGTGGAAAAACGGCTAAAAACACAAAACACATCATATTGAGTGTTTGAAAAGAATGACGAAAAAAGCAAGGGCTATAGTACTGGCACAAAATGTCAAAATTTTGACATGTCCCAAAAACAGCTTAAAACATCTCAAAACAGCATTAAATAGCATGTGAGACACGCCATAGCAATGAAAAACGTGCAAATTAATGGCCCAAAACACCATATTATGAGTTGTCGAAAAATGGACCAAAAAAAGCAAGGCTATAGTATGGCAAAAAAATGTGAAAAAACTGACCTGTCCAAAAACAGTTTAAAACACCTCCAAAAAGTTTAAAATGGAGTGCTGAGACACGCCATAACAATGAAAAGTGCAAATAGGGCCCAAAACACCATATTATGGAGTGTCGAAAAAAATGACGAAAAAGTATGCAAAAATGTCAAATTTGACATGTCCCAAAAACAGCTGAAACACATCTCAAACAGCAATAAAATAGCGTTCTGTGATACGCTATAGCAAGAAAACGTGCAAAATATGAAATAGGGCCCAAAACACCATATTATGGAGTGTTGAAAAAATGACCAAAAAGGCAAGGCTATAGTATGGCAAAAATGTCAAAATTTGACATGTCCCCAAAACAGTTTAAAACACCTCCAAACAGCATAAAATAGCGTTCTGAGACACACCATAGCTTTCAAATGTGGAAAAACGGCTAAAAACACCATCATATTGAATGTTGAAAGAATGACGAAAAAAGCAAGGCTATAGTATGGCAAAAATGTCAAAATTTGACATGTCCCAAAAACAGCTTAAAACATCTCAAAACAGCATTAAATAGCATGTGAGACACGCCATAGCAATGAAACGTGCAAATATGGCCCAAAACACCATATTATGGAGTGTCGAAAAATGACCAAAGAAGCAAGGCTATAGTATGGCAAAAATGTGAAAAACTGACCTGTCCCAAAAACAGTTTAAAACACCTCCAAAAAGTTTAAAATGGAGTGCTGAGACACGCCATAACAATGAAACGTGCAAATAGGGCCCAAAACACCATATTATGGAGTGTCGAAAAAATGACGAAAAAAGCAAAAATGTCAAAATTTGACATGTCCCAAAAACAGCTGAAAACATCTCAAAACAGCAATAAATAGCGTTCTGTGATACGCTATAGCAAGAAAACGTGCAAATATGGCCCAAAACACCATATTATGGAGTTTTGAAAAAATGACTAAAAAAGCAAGGCTATAGTATGGCAAAAATGTCAAAATTTGACATGTCCCAAAAGCAGTTTAAAACACCTCCAAACAGTTTAAAATACCGTGCTGAGACACGCCATAGCATCAAAATGTGGAAAAAAGGCTCAAAACACAAAAATATTGAACGTCGAAAGACAGACCAAAAAAGCAAGGCTATAGTATGGCAAAAATGTCAAAATTTGACATGTCCCAAAACAGTTTAAAACACCTGCAAACAGCATAAACTAGCATGCTGAGACACACCATAGCATTCAAACGTGGAAAAACGGCTAAAAACACCACCATATTGAATGTTGAAAGAATGATCAAAAAAGCAAGGCTATAGTATGGCAAAAATGTCAAAATTTGACATGTCACAAAAACAGTTTAAAACACCTCCAAACAGCATAAAATAGCGTGCTGAGACACGCCATAGCATTCAAACATGGAAAAATGGCTAAAAACACCATCATATTGAGTGCCGAAAGAATGACCAAAAAAGCAAGGCTATAGTATGGCAAAAATGTCAACATTTGACATGACCCAAAAACAGCTGAAAACATCTCAAAACAGCATTAAACAGCTTGCTGAGACACACCATAGCATTCAAACGTGGAAAAACGGCTAAAAACACCATCATATTGGATGTTGAAAGAATGACAAAAAAAGCAAGGCTATAGTATGGCAAAAATGTCAAAATTTGACATGTCCCAAAAACAGCTGAAAACATCTCAAAACAGCGTAAAATAGTGTGCTGAGACACGCCATACCAATAAAAATTGCAAACAGGGCCCAAAACACCATATTATGGAGTGTCGAAAAAATGAACAAAAAAGCAAGGCTATAGTATGGCAAAAATGTCAAAATTTGACATGTCCCAAAAACAGTTTATTACACCTCCAAACAGTTTAAAATAGTGTGCTGAGACAAGCCATACCAATAAAACTTGCAAACAGGGCCAAAACACCATATTATGAAGTGTTGAAAAAATGAACAAAAAAGCAAGGCTATAGTATGGCAAAAATGTCCAAATTTGGACTGTCCAAAAAACAGTTTAAAACACCT
>NW_024619807.1:0-1389 GCF_008729295.1 Plectropomus leopardus | reverse complement strand
TAAAAAGAAGAAAGGCTTAACATTTTACACCGACGTTCTGCATCACTCAGGAGGAGAAATCAACTAGATAACTGTTTCTTTTCTGACACTAGTGCAGTCACAAGACAAAGATACATTTTAGAGACAAAGTTCTATTGTAGTCTCTTCCTGACTGCAAAGCATTAAGTTCACTCCAGTTTCCAGGGCTGAAAGGCAATCTTAGAAATGTGGAAAATCACTAGCTGAAATAGAAGCAGATAAAGAAGGGTGAGCTGAAGTGAAAGAAAGTACAATAAATTACACCGTTTCATCCAAAAATAAGTCCTGGACACTATCAAATATAAACTATTAGATATACGTAGATTGTTCCTGACCGTATAATCATACCTTTGATGCTGACTTCTGTATCCCTCATCACTCAGTCTGAGGGCCCACTTTGCTGTGGAGAATGAGCCTATCAGCCAGCTGCATGGTAGTGAAAGCCATGAAGAGGCAGAACGAGAGATCAACTTCTTCTTCCCTAAACAGCAAACACTGGCAGTGATCAAACCTGATGCCATGGAAGAGCACAGAGGTACTTTCTGAGCATTTAGAAGTTCTAAATTGTCTTGTGTTTGTATAGATATGCACAGAAGATTATATCATTATGATGTATTTCTGTCGACTTTAACAGAGACAATTTTGGAGGAGATCAGAGGCAGCGGTTTCTCTGTAATGCAGCTGAAGGAGACGGTGCTGTCGAGGGAGATGGCTGAGGAGTTTTACAACGAGCACAGAGAAAAGCCTTTCTTCAACCAACTGGTGGAATTCATGTGTCGGTCAGTCTTACACAGCCACAGGAGAAGGGCAAAGTGCCCACAGCAGACCTGCCCTAATTCCTGTTGCCGCTGGAAGTTTTAACAGCACTTTAAACTGTAATCTTAGCTGCTTAAAATCAAGGCAGCCTCAGGCAAGTGGCGAGAAAGTCTATCTCAATTTCACTCTTTGTTCCGCCTCTCGTCTAGATTTTAGAGTTATCTTCCGCTCCGATTAGTCTCTTCACTCGATTGTTACACAACTGCTTGGACACAGTGAGCAGAGAGATGTGTGCAGCTGGGCTCTTCTGCCTGAGAAACTACCTTTACTGTCACTATCCCTCAAGATCAGCTCAGGTTTAGCATTAATTGTAGTTTTATTTTCTAACCACTATAAAGTGTTTTACAAGTTTCTTGTTTTATAGCTGAGGTACCATTTTATTGCTTACAGTATATTTTAAGAGTTACTTAACACCAGGCTGAAAAGCAGTGTTTTGCTGCCCTCTCTGGTTGGAATTTTCCAGCCTGTCTCACCTGTAGGGTGTGGTCAGAAGTGCACCTGTAATCACACCCAGCAGTGAAGTCAGTATAATCAAAGTCTCATTTATCCAGTCGT
>NW_024619806.1:0-4034 GCF_008729295.1 Plectropomus leopardus | reverse complement strand
ATAATAATAATTTGTTGCATAATTTTAAATGCATGTAACATTTTTCTAAACATAGTTTTCACAAAATGTTTTCCTCACTTTTTAAAATTAATCACAATAGACAACATGGAGCCATCTGACAGGGCAGCACAAGGCCAGATTATCTATCAGAGTTCATTATTTATCATTTTAATACTAGATAACATTGTTTTTATGTTTTTGTTTTAATGTCCTTATCTTCACATACCTTCACATTCACTACAACATTTTACAATAATGACTTGAGTTTTGATAAAGTAAATGATTAATAACTCCAAATGCCAAATGAGCATCACAGGCTACAGTTTGAAAAATGAGTTGACTGTAAGTGTGTTTAGTCCAGAAACCTGATCCTCGGTAAACCTGCACTCTACCTGATTCTGCTGTTTGGTCCCCAGGGGCCACTAAAGCTGCAGCAGTATGTAGTCATCAGAATCCTTAGACGGAGCCAATATAGTGGGTGCTGCTGATGAGCCTCAGAGCCAGCAGACTGCAGGAAGTGAGCTGATGAGGGGCAGGCTGTGCTCACTCTGAGCTGAGGGAGTGAAAAACAGGTTTCTGTCCTGAGAACTACAGCAGGCCACAAGGACAGAGACCTGAAGCATCGAGAGAGAGAAAAACATAATCAGAACATTGCAACAGTGTAGGTACACTAGCCATTATGGTTGTCTTATTTCTGCACGTGTTGTCTTAACCCTATAACACCCATTGTTGCAAAATTACAGCGTAACTTCCTTCCTAAACAACAATCTGTAATTTTTTTAACCACATTTACATAGTTAGTGGGTCCTATTGTTCAGTCTCACAATGCTATTGGATAGCCTTATGGCCATGAACTCACACAACCTCCCAAGATTTCCTTCGATCAACATCTCTTTGTTTCATTGGACTGCATTCATCAGATTCAAGTAAGTAAAATGTCTAGAACATGTACATATGTAGTTATTGTTGAATAGATTCATCAAATTTCATTTAGAGCTTGTTATATTTTTGTTGCAATTCTACATCACTGGGTGAGTGTGGTAGTCAAAATAGCAGGCTTGTTGCAGTGGGCACAAACAGGATGTATTCCCTCCACTACAATATTGCCTGAAACAGAGTATTTTCTTTATACATGGACAGTATACATACTTTAACACTTGTGTTGTGTTCCAGTCAAATTTGACCGATTACAAGTTTTATCTCTGAAAAATGTAGTTAATTTGATCAGACTGACCTAAAATTCCAGGACTTTGTCCACCAAGAGGCCTAACCCAAACACAAAATTGTTTAACATGAAATGAACACAACTAAGGTAAAACATATATCATTGTTGCTACAGAATATCCACTTGTAGTCAGAGTATAGCCACTTACTTAGTCACCACTATATCTGGTTTTGGGGGTTCTTGTAGCATTGTTCTGGGAAAGGTGAAAATGTTCCTGAAAGTGGGGTGTGCATATAAGTGGGGGTATGCATATATTCCTTTTAGTCTGATAATTAGAGAGCATAATAAGCTGTCTAGGTAGTATTGTGTGACTTAATGGCCAGTGATTGGAACGCATATGCCTTCATACATATAAATTTATTTACAGTTTATTTTCAGAATGCCACCAGCAACGAGAGAGCCACGATACAATGTGTAGGATGTGATTGCTGTCATCCAAAATGGAGATTGACATTGAGATGGAACTAGATGACACTGATGAGAGTGATGAAGACTCAGATGAAGATGTCTGTGGACAAGTGGACAAAGAAAATCAACCACCCACGGACTGTCCAGCTGATGATTATGTGGACATCGAGCCCCAAACAAACACACCATGCCCTGTGACAGGTATCGCTGGCTGAAAAAATGGTTTCATCAGTCCCAACACTAATTTTTCTGGTCTGGATATCACAGGAGATGACATTTCCCTCCCCACACCATTGGAGTACTTCCAGAAGTTTGTGTCCGACGACATGATTCAGGCTCTGACACAAAACACAAATGAGTACAGCTTTCAAATACATGGAACATCTGTAAACACCACTGCAAAGGAAATTGAGAAAATGTACCTGAAGATGGGCCTAGTACAAATGGCTGAAACCCGTATGTATTGGGAGACAGAGACACAGCACTCCACTGTTGCTGATGTGATGCCATGCAACAGATTTCAATCTCTGTTGATGTCATTACATTTTGTAAACAACTTGACAGTATCGGAGACAGAAAGGAAAGACAAACTCTGGAAACTCAGACCATGGCTGGATTCATTCGGAGAGAATTGCCTGCAGGTGGTACCAGAAGAGCACAACTCTGTGGATGAGATGACTATTCCTTTCAAGGGGAAATTCTGCAGCATCAAGCAATATATGCGAGGCAAGCCAAACCCGTGGGGATTTCAAGTGTGGGTGAGAACTGGAGTCTCTGGCATGATGTGTGACTTCCATGTCTACTAAGGCAGTGTCAACGGAATACGAGCCAAATCTGAACTTGGTTTGTCTGGTGGTGTTGTGATGAAGCTTGTCTCCACACTTCCAGAAGGTCAGAACTACAAGATCTATGCGAACAACTACTTCACCTGTGTTCCATTGTTAGTGAAGCTCCTCGATCCTGGAATTTATTATGTAGGAACAGCAAGGCAGGTGCGCCTAACCAGCTGTAACCTTGAAGACAAGAGGAGGTTGAAGAAAAGGGGAGGAAGCTATGACATCAGAGTGGAGGAGAATTACAACATCTGTGCTGTCAAATGATATGACAATAGGGGCATCACACTTGTGTCAATCTTGCTGGACCTGAACCTGTGCAGAAGATTCAATGCTGGGACAAAGCCACCAGAACCTACATTGAAGTTGAGAGGCCTTACATTGTGGGTGCCTACAACAAGACTGCAAAGCATGTCTAGCAAAGAGACAATGAACAGGAGACAGTTTCAGGCACAGCTAGCATCCTCTCTCATCCTTGTGAACACAGCACTTCAAACTCCAAAGAGAGGATAACCATCTTCAGGCAAAGGGAGCCCAGCAACACAGACAGTAACATCAGGAAGCCAGGAAGCTAAATGCTCAGAAGAGACCATCCAAGAAATGTGCACATCCCCCATTGAATGTACGTAAGGACCTAATTGCACATTTCCTAAGGAAGACAGGGAGAGGACGCTGCAGATACTGCAATAAAGGATACACCAACACGCAATGCAGCAAGTGTGATGTTCGTCTTTGCTTTTCAGGGGAAAAGAACTGTTTTTGGGACTATCACTACAAATGAAGATGTATCTAGAAAAAGCTAGCGTTAACCTTTTTAAATACAAGTTTATCCTGTTTAATTGTTGTTGTTTTTATGTTTTTTTTAATAAATGACTTCATAAAAAAATGACTAATGTGTGATTATTATTAATTATATAGATCTTTATGGACCGTTAGTTGTTCTGAATTGTTCAGACAATGTGAGTACAAATACAGAAAATCTGCTCCCAACTCAACCCAACTCAACCCAATGTTGCAATATTACAAAATTTTTCTAATAACTTGCACAAAAAAAAGCTCTTTAATATCTGCATCAGAGGCCTCCTAAAACAACATCTGAAAGATAAAAAGTATAAATAAATAAAAATTCCAGCTTTTCTATATTTGGGTCTTAGAGGGTTAAATGTTTTCTAGGTTTTATGTTAAAGGATGCTTCTGTTTTATCATACTTTGAGCTTGAAGGTTTAATTTGATTTGAAAATTTGTTTCAAACATGTAAAAAAGATAAATAGAAAAATGATTGTACAAACAAAAAGTAGGAAATAAAAGTATTATTTACAGACAACGGAAATCATCAAGCAAAATAAATGGTCAAACACAAGATGACTTGGTTGACTTAATTGAAAAGGAGTGAGAAAAAATAAAAATGGTTTAATTTCACTACTTCTTCAAATCTTTGAATTGTAATTAACCCTCAAGTCTCAGCAAATAGGCTCAAGTTATTTTGAAAATGTGCAAAGAAGCTAGGAATTACAAGTAAATACTTGAAATGTAGCTGAAATTCAAAATAGACAAGAAAAAATGTAAAA
>NW_024619805.1:0-1740 GCF_008729295.1 Plectropomus leopardus | reverse complement strand
AACTGGACCTGGGCCCTGAGGAGCAACATGTTGACCATTGAGAACGGGCTTTATACCAGAATTGAAAATGAAAAACTTGACAAGGTTAAGCTCAGTTATCTTTACAAGGAAATAAACAAAACCTATGAAGAAGTCAAAAAAGCAATGACAAAATACTTTGATGATGACAGAGACAAAGAAATGTTGGTTCAGTGGCGAGGAAAATTTGAAAACAAAATGAAGGAGTTTCATGATGACCAAGTGAGAGGTGTGAAAAGAAAACTGGATGAAGTCATCGAGCAGAAGAATGCCTGTAAAAAGTTAGATGATCAGAAGCCAGAGTTTGAGAACAAACTGCTACAAAAGAGCAAAGAGCTTGCTCATCAGTTAAAGGACAAGGCAAAAGATGAAGAGGAACTTCAAAAACAATTCAACTCTGTTTGGAGCGGTTGGGTTAGTGAACTGACTGCAGGTACAAAACCGATAAAGGACATCAACTATGAGGTAGATCAGCAAACTATCCTTCACGAGCTTGGTTTTGAATGGGCTCTTATAGCTGAATGTAAAAGCAGTGGCAAATACAGAAAAATATCAGAGGTTGGTGATTACATTGATTATGTATCCCTCACCAAGGAGCGAGATCTGTGTAACACAGGACAAAAATCACAACATGATAAGAGGGAAAACACGGACACTGAAGGACATGGAAGATTTTCAGTGACAACAATGTTGGAATATGTTAAAAAAAAAGTAGGATTTGGGTCAACACAACAAAATAAAGAACATGGGCCTAATTCAGGGAGTACTTTATCAGCTCAAGAACAGCAGGTGATCAGATCTTTCATTGACGAAATTGAAAAACGGTCTTTTGATACAATTAAGAGCAAACCTATAGCTGCAACAGGCTATAATCTGACTTACTTGCAAGAAGTGGCGTACAGTGTCAAAGACAACGTGACAGAGTTTGAATCTAAGTCGAAATTTGCTATGAAGAAGGCGTTTTCAGTTGATCTTTTACTGTATGTGTTTGAGAGAGCAGGGAGATGGATTTTGGATTCCCAGAAGAAATTCAAAAAGAACAATGATGCTGTCACTTACTTGGAAAGCAAAAACATGCAATATTTCAACATTTTCAGGAGTTTCTGCAGAGGAAGCTCATCTGCTGTTGTTTTTGGAGAAGTGATCTGCCACATACTGAAAAGATCCATTGTTCAGGCCGTCTGTAACAAAACTGCCATTGATCTTGCTGGGGAGATGAAGTGCAGTTTCCCAGCATTCAGTGGAAACAGGTTGAACTTGGAGAAACACTTGTTAAAATCACTGGCTGAGAAAGAGGACTTTGATGGTTTCATCACCTACATCTGCCACCCAAGGAACCAAGCAGAGGCATTTATAAGAGAGGAAGTTCAGAAATACATTTTCAGAGACAACAAAAATAAAGCACGGAATATACTCAAGAAAAACGTTGAGCAGATCAATACGCATGTGAATAGAGCTTTATTTGCTGCAACAGAGAAAGTCAAAACTCAAAGAGGACACACAGACATGTGGGTGGAGGAATTTTCCACTTTGCTAAAAGATGAGCTAACATTTGAAACCATCTGTTGTCAAAATTTCAGTGACATAAACAGTTTTGACTTTCTTAAAGAAGAGATTGAGAAGGGCCTTGTATCTGTCATGAAGGAAGTGAGCAGCATCTCACTGGATAAGATGGAGGAATTCAGGATGAAGCCTGATCAAATCCTCATTGATCAGCTGTGT
>NW_024619804.1:0-8515 GCF_008729295.1 Plectropomus leopardus | reverse complement strand
GGCACTATACAAACACAGTGGAACTGGACATCAATTTCTGCACAACATCGGTTGCAAGTGATGACTTTTTCCGACCCTCATACTGTGAACGTCTTACCTTTCCTTTCAAAAGGTATCAACATGCTGGGAAAAAGTTTGCTACATGGCAAATTACCCCTGATGTGTCTAAGCTGATATACTGGAAATGGTTTGTATGTCGATTTGAAGAGCCTCTTGAAGAGTATTATAAATTAAAATTCCAGGGCAGAGGAGAAATTCCTCCTGAATGGAGAGACCACAGTAAACAAGAAGCTATAGAAAGTCTGGATGATATGTACAAGCTGTGACTGAGCCAGGAACAACCAAACTCTACTCAAAGTTACAGAAGGCCAAAGTGTCTTTAACTATTGAAAAGAAAAAGGAAATTCTGATTTGAATAAAGGAGTGCGACAATAGCATGATTAAAGATGAAGGCTTTTCTTTATCTATTCATACAGCATCTACCCAGCATTTCGGAGCATCTATTCATAATGTCATCAGTATGTATCTTAATTGGTTTTGCAGGATAACATTAAGTGGTAGGAACTCCTGAAAATGCCACGAAACAAATGAAAAAACAATACATGTTTAAATGTTAATTGCATGTTTGTTAACCATTAAGGCATGATTATAAAAAGAATGAGATGGATCAGAACCAGTCATAGGTTTTTATGCCTCCCAGCTGAAAACAGCCATTGCCAGAGGCATTATTTTTCTGGGTTCTGCCTCAGTCCGTCTGCCTCATTACTGTGAATGCAATATTTTATGAACGCCTTGGGGGAACTTTCTTGAATTAGGCAAAAAAAATCCACTTGGACTCAAAGATGAACTGATTAAATTTTCATGGTCAAAGGTCATTGTGACCTTGTGTTTGTCTCATTCTTGAGAATACAATATCTCAATAATTCAAATTTCCGCTCAAACACCCAAATGGACTCACCGATAAACTGACTAGATTCTGGTGGTAAAAATGCAGAGGTCAAGGTCAATATTGCCTCATGTCTGTCTCATTCTTGTGAGTGTGATACCTCAAGAACACCTAATGGAAACTTCCTCAAATTTGGCATAAAATGTTCATATGGTACATGAGGTCACTGTGACCTCGTCTGATTCTTGAATGTAATATCTTAAGAACATCTTGAATTAATTACTTGAAATTTGACTAAAATGTCAACTTGGACTCATTGATGCGCTAAATAGATTTTGGTGGTCAAAGTTCACTGTAACCTCACAGAACATTTTTTGTCCATAGCTCAATAATTCATAAATTAATTATGACAACATTCACACAAATTTCAAATAGAATACAATAGTGAAGGGTAGCATTATATATTCAAGAGTTCAAAGGTCATCTTCATTCTGACATCATCATTTTTTTATGCAAAAATACATTTCTGACCATTACTCAACCATTAACTCAACTTGTCAGAAACAGAGGGGGATACTTTTGGTCAAACACTAAACTGGTGACACTAATCTTAAGAGTTTCTTTTAATATGTATGTATCGAAGTGCAGGGCCATTCAGTAGATTTTAAAATCAACTTTCTTTTGACAAGTATCCAATTCAGAGATCGAATTACAGGTCAACTGTTCTTTTGTTTGCGTGTTTCCTCAAATTCTTATGTTTGTTTTTTAAATAACTTTTTAATTGATTATTTCTCTCTCTCAAGTATTAGTAGTATTTTGCTGTTTTTTATTCTGTTGTGTTGTTACACATTTCTTCACTGGTTGCAGATTTGTTTGCTATGTATGGTTTCATCCTTTTACTGATATCATTGCAATGTGTGACTTTTGATCGCCATTGCTTCTAGTTGTTTTTGTTTTTGTTGAGTTTGTTGCTGTTGTGTGTTGTATATTGAATTCAGGGCATTGCTGTAAAAAAGCTTAATGCTCAGTCAATTTTCCCTGAATAAACAATGCCTGATGATGATGATGATGATGATATTCAACAATTTCACACTGTTTTACACTCTTTTTATGTTTGTTTTTAAGGTTCTGTTGGGGTTTCTGTTCTTTGATTACTGTCATTGTTCCAGTACATTAAAATCCTAAATTACTAACAGAAATATCAGTTTAAAAAAAAGTGATGTGTTGTTTACTGCAATAAATAAACCCTTAACACAGCCATTGAGGTTTAAGACTCATTTGTAATTGATGACCAGATTTGCTTTTGACACATTCTCAAAATATGTCTAACTCTTGCCACATGGTAATTCAAGTACATTTTGCTTATATAACCAAAAATCACAAATAGGGGTAAATTTGTCAGCTATTCTTAGGTTTAGTCTTAACTCGGATCGAGATATTTTAGTCTGTCTTTGTCAAAGAAAGCCACTGACATTTTTATCTAATGTGAGTCTACAAAAACGCTTGACATTTTAGTCATCAAAGGACTGGTTAGTTGGTTGTCTGACATATAAAATTTTAATATGGTCTTAGTCAAGACCAAGAATTAGCATTTTAATCAAACTTCCGACATGCCTTTACATATGATTTCATCTGATTTATTTCAGGCTAAAAGAAAATTAGCCACAAATTGGCAGGTTCTATGATTAAGGATACTACTTTGAAGAGAAAGTCTGATGCTGTTCAGATTTGCATATTTTTGAACAAACATGATTATGAAGTATTATGAAGACAGTAAACAGCAGTTCTGTCATTTTCTTTGGGCCTCAATGATAGTGTTGTACCAGACTGTATTACAAATATCATATTCATAAGTGTTTATCAAAGTTTGTGTACTACCTGCCATAACTTTTGAAAGTTTATAATTGTAATGTATTTGCATAAAACACTGATTGTTTCCAAGATTGTTTCCAAACACTCAACAGATACATTTGTCTCAAATTTTGGTTTCAAATTTGTTAAAATCCATGTTAGTGAGCACTTTTCCAAAATAATCCATCCAGAACAAACAAAAGGCCATCTGTCAACTTAGAAAGTGTATGGTATAAGTATAAGTAGGAGTCAGCCTTTGGCCCATACAGAATCTGCCTTAAAGGCATAAAATGTTATATTTAGAAGTGTACTTTGGTAGAGAGGATTTGGAAAGACACTGGGAAAGAACACAAGTTTTTTTTGTGGTTATTTTTGTCAGTGATTGAGAGCAGACATGAGAACACACACATTATTTATTATCTTTAACTTAAAGGCCTTTGAAGTTAAATGTCCTCAAAATGCAGTAATGTCCCCACTACAATGGTTCAAAATGAACTGAAGGAGTCCCCATAAAGACTGTTTACACACACACACACACACACTCAAGCATCTATGATACTGTCATGCGTCTGTCAGGTCATGTTTTTGTTTTTTTCCAATTTGTTTCAATTTTACTTTATTTTGTTCATCTCTATCTCATATAATTTCAGGCCCCCACATTTTGACAAGTTTCCCTCTTGTGTGATTACCTGCCCTGCCCAAATGTGTTTCACCTGCACCTAATTGTCACACTTGTGTCTTGTTGTCAGCTGGGTTTTCCCATCCTGCTGTACCTGTTTGACTGTCTCTGTAGCAAGCATTCAAGTATTTCTTTGTGTTAGCTCTCTCGTGCCTGTTTGTATTGGACTGTTCTTTGACTCTACCTTTGCTTTGCCCTTTTTTTGGATTTGTTTACCTTACTGGCTGACTATTTGTGTACCAAACCTGTTTTTTGATTAATTACGAACTTAATTATCAATTACTTGATTTGCCTCTGAGTCATGCACGTGGGTCTATTTCCTGTGAGCCTAATAGATACAGAATATAAAGTATTCTTAAATAAGCACAATATGCATATAACCATTTTCTGTCAATGGTATTGCAGCAATTGGCAATCATCAGTCATCATCAGTCACTTGACAGGCTCCTCTTTGCTCCTCCAATCCTTTTCTCACAGAGAATAGAAGGCAGGTTTTCATGTAGTGGTGCAGAATAAACAAAGAACTGTATCACCTCAGAGGACACATTGAGAAAGAGAAATCTCAAAAGCAACAGGAACTGAAACAAATATGACAAAAACAATGCACTGCATCTTGTAGTAAACCAATGAAGTTGTTCATTGAAAGCCTCTCATCTTTGCCATCAACAGACAAAGAGTATTTCCTGAAATGGACTCAGATCTTATCAGATGCCCTCTCTACTGACGACCTCTGTTCAATTCTCCAAAGCTATGATGAAAAGTGGTCTGAGGTCTTAGCTCTGAAGGAGAAACATGACAAATCAGATCTGCTAAGTAGCAAGCAAATGGAGCTTGAACAAATATCAACAAAACTACAGTCAGCCACTTTTGGCTTAGAACACATCTTTAGAGAAATGGGACAGATCTATGAAGCTCATGCATCTCTGCAGAAATTCTTAAAGTGGGGACAGACTAATTGGTCTAAATACTCTGAGCTGGCTGCAGAGCTGATGATATCAGGACACCCAATGGAACTGATGGATGGTGATGCAGGTCATGTGCCGTTAACATGGATCTCTAGTCTTTCTCTAATCTCACCTGCATCTAATTGTCACACTTGTGTCTTGTTGCCAGCTGGGTTTTCCCGTCCTGCTGTACCTGTTTGACTGTCTCTGTAGCAAGCATTCAAGTATTTCTTTGTGTTAGCTCTCTCGTGCCTGTTTGTATTGGACTGTTCTTTGACTCTGCCTTTGCTGGGTGGGGTTATGAGTGGCAAACATTTAAAAGATTGTTGAGCCTTCTTTACCTGTACAACGTGTGGTGACAGGCATGAGGTCTGACTAAGCGGCCATATCAAGACAGACCAGGCAGAGCTAAAAGGAAACAGAGCAACTGGTGAGTTTATATTATATAATGTTTAGTGTACAGACTTTAATTGAGCCTGTACATTTTTTATTACAGACACTGACCTCTTAAAACAACTTAATTTCAATCAGGAGAGAGTTAAGTCTTTGACGATTAGACTCCACCCTAACATTATTAATTTAAGGGGCTATGCCTTGAGCTGTACTTGATAATGCCTGGTGGAGTGTAGACACTGGTGACGATGGTGTTGGTGAGTTGATGAAAAGTGGAGGTAAAAGGGTCTGAGGAGGGTTGCCTTGATGAATAAACAAATCTAACTGGATGAGGGTGCTTCTGTGAATTCCTGTCCACACTGAAAGTTGCTGGAAAAGTCCGAAAACTATCCGACTTGGGCCAAATCCTAAGTCTCTTATTTTTCATTTCCTCGCTCCTCGATCCTCGCCATCTTGAATGATGTACCAAAGTGCTTATTTGTGCCAAGGATCGAGAATTTAGGAAGGACCTGTGAGGAGCAAGGACACTGGAGAGCAATTTTTACGGAAGTCTTTTATCGGCCGTTATGCTCTTGTTATTGATTGGCAGTTTCACACCGGAGTGAAGACAGATCAAAATTGCACTCGAGTTTATCACACCCAAGTTTAATATTTCATTTATCTCTGGATTCACTATCCCCAAAAAACAGAACAAAAGGGACATAAACATCTGTCCTCATTTATTTTTTCACGATCAATTTGTTCTATCCATTTTTATAATGGAGACCGTTAAAGTCAGAGAGAGTCTGTCTAGCAGCATACAACACTTTTACTCTCATTTATATTCAGTCATACGATAGGCTGATCATCCCTGATCATTGGGATCAACATCCTGGGTTATTAAATAAAGAATTTACAATCAGAAAATGAATTAATAGCCTGCAGATGCAAATAATAAACAACATTCTGCGACCCCAGACACAAAAGATAGATTTTTAAAATTGACAGCAACAAAATGGCTGACAGAAGTTTTGGCAAAATGTCACTGGTTAAAGTGAACGAGTGAACTGAAGTCAGCTGATTGAGTTAAAGGCTGGAAGAATAACAGACAGAGAAACAAGACAAACTTCCCTTGCTGAACTTCATTTTTATACTGCAGGATTTTTTTTATTTAACTATTTGTTGCTCTTACTTTTGTGGAATTTTTTTTTCATGGAGTACTTGCAAGCTCACTCACCCACACATTGGAGGTTTGCCTCTCTGTACTTGTGAGGACAAGTGTTGGGAAAGTTACTTTCAGAATGTAATACATAACATATATTAGTTCAATATCAAAGTATTACGTTACTTGACAATATTACTCCCTCTATGTAGATTAATACATTTCAGATTGACCGCAGTATGTGCAAGGTAGTGTTCGAGTTATGGGACCTTGTGGCCTCATTGTTTTCCTCTGAGTCACAGTCACATGATTTCTGAGAAATAGAGCTCTCTTACTTTCACTTTTAAGGTTTTAAAAGAGCAGGTGGGAGGGGATTATGAGAGGCAGACATTTAACAGGCCAGTGATCCCTCTCTCTCTGTGCAGTTTTGGGACTAAAAGGATTTCAGATGAGGCAGCCACATCTACACAGAGCAGATAGAGCTAAGGGGACACAGAACAAATGGTGTTTAAATTATATATTGTTTTGCGTACAGACTTGCCTGTACATTTTTATAACAGACATTTTTCAACTTAAGTTCAATGAGGAGAGACTTAAATGAAAAACAAACTAAAACAGCAGCTAAATTAATTTATTTTACACAACACAAGTAATTGGTGATTAGAATACACGCTAGCATTATTGTACAGGGAAATCCCCGGTGGGGTGTAGACACTGGTGATGATGGTGTTTGTGGGTTGATGAGTTTAAATTATATGCTGTCTGTTTACACACTTAAATCTGAGCATGTATATCCTATAAAACAAAAGTTGAAATTTTCAAATAACTTAAGACTGATGTTGTGAAAGTTTTCTGTGAGTTTTTTCTGCTCAAGTGTGGAAGACACACACACACACAATCACAGTTGTCTTAGTGGATTTATTAGGACCCTTGTTTACATAATGCATTCTCTAGCCCCCAACCTTAGCCATCGCCACTGTCAAATATTTTAAAAGATTATGTTGCTTGTTCATTCATCAGAATATGATGAAATATGATATGATGAAATCTTCACTTGCATTATATTCTAAAGGTACCCAAATATACTGCACATATTTCAAACATAGGCATGAAGTTATGATTGGTCATCATGACTTAGACAGGAAAATTGCAAAGTCTGCCACATTTAATGAGTAGTTAATTAATTAGGATGTTCAACATACTGTTTTATATGTAAGATGTAGTGCTTTTCTTTATCTTATCAAATAACTTGCTTAATTGGCCTCAATGGGAATGTATCTTTGCAGTGATAATGTAGTGTTGTATTTGTTTGAAGGGCTTGGTTTTGTAGAACGATTCTGTACAGATGAGGAGCAGATGAGATGGAGGCATACGATGATAACAGCACAGCAGCTGACGGAGAAGACAAGTCTGAAATCCAATCTGTACAATCTGCCACCAATGAGAATGGTAATGTTTTAAACTAGAACTTTTTATATAGAAACATTGAATGTATATGTCAGTTGAGGATCAAACGCTAAGAAATAAAAGGGACAGTTCATTCCTAAATTGAAAATACATATTTTTCCTCTTACCTGTATTTATATTTATCACTCAAGATTGTTTTTGTGTGAGTTGGTTAGAGTTGGAGATATTAGCTCTCTGGCTGCTCTCCAATATAATGAAACTTGATGGCACTCAACACAAAATCATTTGATAAACTCAACAGTAATGTAACAGAAATTATGACCCAGTTACTCAAGATAATCCCCAGACCTTGTTGTGAGCAGTTTTATGGAGGAACAATTTTCTTTCTAATAAACTACGCCCACCAACCATATCACCGCACAGAAGGAAGTGTACATCTACTGCTAGTTCACCTTGCACCAAGCTAATGTTACGGCTTAGCCAAGGAGGACACCATTCATCATTCATCATTTTTACAACTTTCATCATTACAAGAAAGAGCCTCTCAATCATTAGTAGGTGCACATTTTCTTCAGTGTGGTTATAGTTAACCAGTGTAGTTTGGTATAAAGAAAATATTTTCTACATGAAACTGCTCATGATCGTCTTTGGACTATCTTGAGTAAGCAGGTCATGATTGCTCATTTAGAAAACCTCAGCAGCAATGTTTCTTACATTGCTGCTGAGGTTTTCTAAATGATTTATTAAAATTTGATTCTAATTACTTCATCAAAGTTATGTAACTTAATACATAACTTAATACTTGATTACTTTTTGACTACTTTTGCACGAAACATAAACTGGGCAGTAAAGTCGACTGCATCGTGATGCACACAAATTTGTCCCAACGTCTTTTCCAGCACGTCGTCACAAAATATGCCAAAAGAAGGCATTCCTGCACAGTGAAAAGCTGCAAAGCAACATCTTTTTTCTCGGTTACTGCAACCAATTACAATAACTCTTATGATGTAATCTAATTATTGACTTGGGGGTCAGCTGCCTCCTTAAAATGTATCAAATGAATCATGTTAATGTGAGAAGTAAAGTCTGAAATAAAATCTTAAATACAAAATGACACAGGTCATCTAAGATTTTGAAAATATTTCACAAACTAAGGATGGTTCATTATAAAACCTTTCACAGTGCTGTTTCAGTAATTACTGCATTGTTACATA
>NW_024619803.1:0-4655 GCF_008729295.1 Plectropomus leopardus | reverse complement strand
AAAAAAACAACCATACAAGCACACAAATATACAAAATCACAATTGCACCCCCCCAAGCACAGACACAGTACACAAATCCAAACAAAACAAAATCTACATTTACTTCCACTGGTGCCAAACACTGTATATATGATTTAGCTCATAAACTAACATTCTTCAGTCCAAATAAAACAGAGTCTGAGAAGTTAATCTATTATATGTTACTTTTTTCTCCTATCCAAGGCTTTAGAAAGATATTCAGTAAATGCAAAAATATTATTAGGTAAATTACACTTAACATATCTTTAAGATTTGTAATATTTCTTAAATAGACAATAAATCCTCCATTTTGGCTTTGCCATATTTCTTCCACCCATGATTGTGTGCACGATTTTCTTCAAGTAACATTGCTCTAGGAATATTTCAGAGACTCATTCATGAATGGTCAGTGCAACCAGAATGATCTGAGCAAATACCTTTGGGGAAATATGCCTATTTTCTGACTTGCCAAGAGTTTGTCCCATGTCATTATAGGTTTCTGCCGGGTGAGTTAATAAAACATTGTTAGTACCCATCTGCAATTTAAACTCCAGCGAGTTTTAGTTAAACTGAACCCGTTTTAAACTGCAGCTAAGTTAGTCAGATGCTAAGAGACATAGCAGCAACCTCCATTATCAGATACATTCTCAAGGTTTGTTGGTGTAGATTTGCCTCTCCACCCTCTAGTGGCCAGTGTAGCTACCATATGCAATTGGGGAAATAAAATGTAATTTCACAAAATAACATGGAAAAAACGACTCAAAAAAGCACTGTATGAAAAAACTGACCAGCAGCACACATAAATGTCCTTTTTAGATGCTAATAATTCTGGGCCTGTTACAGCAACACGGTGAACACGTTTCAACCAACAGTCTTTTTCAGAGTCGTCACAAAATAAAAAATAAACTCCCAGCCATTCGTTGTCTGATCAATAAACTAATATTTCCTCACAACTTTTCTCAAGCACTCATCAGGACCAAACCTGCCCATATAGTCTAGACAGGGATAATTGTTGCTTGAAGGGCGGAGGGAAGGAAACTTAGACCATGCTGAATACAGATATATAGACTACAAATACCACGTTAAACTAAGTTTTCAATCTGGTGTTTTTAAAAGTTCCTTGTATAAAAATGACTGACGTTATAGTGAGAAAAGATAATCCTTTATCAGTCCCATAGAGGGGAAATTTGCTAAATTAGCTTTGTTCACTGACAGTGGCAAAAAAATAACTAAAAGATACTGGAATCTTTTAAGAGATGTTATTTTTCACACACAGGATTTGAAGGAATTTGACCTTAAATAACCTGAAATGTGAGTTTTTTAACATTCAAAGGTTGAACCCAGCTTCCAGCAGGCATATCATAGGAAGTGATAAATCATTTACTGAATGAGAGTAGACACACTCTCAGTGCTTTGCTTAGATAAGATGAAGAATACAGACTGTATTTTTTAGAAATTAGACCATGTGTGTCACATGTGTAGTGTTCTGTTGGTCTTTTTGTTGATGACATTTTGCAAAGTATCATTAATATTTTACCATTTTTTTTCTCTAACCTCTCGCCTTGACCATATTGAAGAAATGTCCGAAGTCAGATTATACCTACAACACATATAAATCAAACTCCACTCATTCACATTCATGTGTTTACAGTGGAGAGACTGTCTGGCAACTTTTTAATATGATTTTCCATTTGTCCAAACTTTTTCCAGGGCTGCGATATGAATTGGCCGTCCGCCTCGTCACAGATTAGAAAATTATGCATTTATAGCTTCTCAGATTTCTGTCTCCTGGATTCCTATTTATTGTCCAATTCTGGCTTGAGTGTTTATGAGGGGGGAAGTTTTTGCAGGCGTTTCCCAGTCCGCCGCCTGCACAACTTTTGTGACTCTGTGACTGTAAGTATGTGTGTGTATGTATTTAATGCATATACACAAACACACAAAGTCAGCATTGTAAAAACAAAATCTTATGCTTTACTAGTGATTTTATGTTGTGTTATGTTAAGAAATGCTGTACGTAAAACATGCATTGCAACAGTTCTTCAAGGCTCAACATTCCTCTATTAATCATGCACACATTTCATAAACTTGAGATGAGGAAAACAGATGAGTAGGGTGAAAATTCTCTGTGGGATTGTCACTTAAAAAAAACTTATTTCACATTACATATAGTGAACTGAGCTATTTATAAGTGGAAAATATTGATTAGTGCAACTTTAAGAGTTCAATGTGTTAGGGAGAATTTGAACATTTGGATTTGCACAAAACAAGGCCTGAAAGAGGCATATGCTGCCTCCTAGGCAAAAATTGTGATCTATAAAAGCAAACTTGATTGAGGAATGTGCACACCTGTACAGAAATGCTGACCCATGTGTACGAACATTTTGGAGATAGGGGAAATTGCTGACATAGATAGTAAGGAATCATTACATATATAATGATTGGGGTTTCCCACACATCCATAAATTTGTGGCACCCTGCCACGATCCAACATCTGCCGTCAAGTATTGAGTTTACATTTTTGGAGCTGGAACGTTCACTAGGAGCACTGTTTGTATATATACATTTGGGTAAATGCATTGCACCACCTTTCTGGAACACAAAGTGTACTCTGGGCACAGAGTAGCAAAAGGCACAGTGAAAGTGAAACATAATTGTTAATTGTGCTGTGTCTAAAAGTTTGCATTCACTCCCCCTCCATCGATCTGATCAGCTCTGACCGATCAATTATCCACCCAATGACTTAAACTCCTCAAACTGCTGCTGAGGAAAAAAATAATTTCAGGTGAAAAGACACAAATTATATTATATATATATTATATTATATTTCTGCAAATATAACCCCCTAAATCCTACAAGCTCTTACTTTGACTGTGAAGTCGGCTCCCAGTGGCCCAGTGATTCTCAGGATCTCCTTATCTGAAAGTTTCTGGTAGTCCAAGGTGGTGTTCTCCAGGTGATACTGCCCAGATGTATCAAAGAACAGCTCATCTTTTACCCCTTGTAGAGTCTTACTCTCCACGTCTAAAGAAGAAACAAAGTTGATGGCTTGAGCAACACATCAGAGTCACAATATACACTAGGTATATAGGTATGGTCACTGACTATAACAAAATTCACTGTGATAGTGTTACTTTAGTTTGATAATCATCATTTCTTGTTTTTCACCATTACTGAGTTTTTTTTTTTTTTGGTTTTTTTTTTTAAAGGAAAGAGCAAACAAAGCGAAGTTCAATTGAAATAATGAGAAACTCAAAAAATGACTCTTGTTTATTACAAAGCCTTTGACACAGGCCTGCAGTCAGATCGAGTTACATAAAGAACGCAGACTGGCTGCAGCGGTTGTGGGCCCAGAGACTCACTTTGGCACTGCCAGGAGGCTCATGTGGGTCTGCGAGCAGGCCAGCACTGCTGTGAGCTCCTCCGCTGTTTGACCTCACTTCAACCCTGGACTAACTGGGTCTTGTGTGATTTCAGCACGGAAATTCAAACACAAGCAGCAGGGAAACGCAGCAACAAGCAGTAACCAGTGGCAGTCATCGTGTGCAGACAGATGGGTATAATTTAAGTGCCCTTGGCCAAAAAGAATGAGGGAAATATTTAATGAAACCTCCGTCCATTCAGAAATGGCTCAGAAAACAATCTGTAAACTAACTGTGCAGTAAAGCTCAGATACAGAGATGGAACATTTCGTTATTGATCCAGTGGGAAGTTTGATGCCAGTACTTTGATATCAGTGACATTTGCTGGACGGCGTACATCTTCTCAGAGCCAGGGCAAATGGGAGACATAAATACCTCTTCTGGTTATTCAGCTCTGAGCTACTTATCTTTTTGAGAGACCCCAAAGTAGAATTAATTTCACAATAAAAGGTTATTTTTACATTGTTATTTGGGTGAGATATTCATTAAAAAGGTCAAACAAGTATAACGCACATAATAAAAAAATTATATTCCTTTTGAATCACAAGTTTTTAAAACATAACATGACCTGCAGTAAAACTCAGAGAGCACATGCAGAACACTTGTGTTTAATGTGAAGGTATCTGGCAATAAAAAACACTGCCAAATACAAATATCATGTTCAACTGTTTTGGATGAAGGGCACCCTGGACCTACCAGGACTTACACAAGTGATCCGGGCCTTTCAGAACCAGACGTACATGACGACTCTTAAATGGAACGGCAACGACTGTGTCCTCAGCTTGAGTGAAACAAATAGACAGGGGGACAAAAATGGCATGCAGTATTGATCAATATTTATAGGAAGTCAATATAATTACAACTGGCAATACAAACACGATCAGAACACAGACTGATTGGACTTCAGCTATAGTCAACTGGTGGCTTGCAGACCACAAATAGCCCCCCCAAGGCTTCTTATCCGGCCCCAGAATATAAATGAAATCATAAAATTTAAGGAGGAAAATATGTGCTCCAGTAAGTATAATACGTAGCATTTTTTTCTTCTTACATTGAAGCAACCCCAAAAGCAACTGAGATGGAAATAATCTTGTTAGGAATGCCTTACCAAACCCTAAATATGTGTGTTTGACCCGCAGGTACTAAAGACATTATGAGTCCATCTGTCAACTTATTATTTCAAGTATCATCAGCTACTAATTATTAATAACTTAC
>NW_024619802.1:0-1090 GCF_008729295.1 Plectropomus leopardus | reverse complement strand
CAGGTGCAGAACGGAACTATCTATATATAGGGTTCCAGCACAACAGGCTGCTGTTTCCGTTCAGCATCTGCTCCATACTAAAATAAATATTAATATTTCTGGTCGAAAATGTAAAACAAGAAATGTATTCTTTATTCACATTCCAGGTGACAACATGCTGACAGCTATCTCTGTGGCCCGAGACTGTGGAATGATCCCCCCCAAAGACACAGTCATCATTGCTGATGCCCTCCCTCCCTTTGATGGACAAGCTGCCAAGATCACCTGGAGATACGCTGACAGGCCGAACAAGACATCTCGCCTGGAGGTGAGGCGATGGGGTTATTGCTAACATGTGGGGCTTTTTTATTAGCACTTTTGGCCACACAGAGTCAAACTGTGCCGTATAGATGTGCGAATTTAAACGCGCCAACTCGTGCCAGGTCGCACCCGAGATGGACCGTCTACAGAGTCGGGTCAAAGCTTGCCAGAACGCCTTTCAGCGGGTTGCGGTAGTGTCAGATAGGCTTTTTCATCATTAAGTCGGATGAGGGAAGCAAGTTTGAAACAACATGGTTTAAACCACAGCAAATACTTTTCTCATATATAAATGTATTTATATAAATGCATAGCCTATAGTATATATAGTATATGCATAGTCTACACAACTAAATGCATTGGTGTACATAGTGCAATCCACTATAACAGCTGAATAATAAAATTTGATCTTTGCAAATCATAGCATTTCAACTTTAAATAGTTAAATTAAGCAACCCTCTTTTGGTGTCGTATAATGTTTCGTCTCTAACCCAAACACTTGTTGCATTAACAGGAAGTAAACATCAGTCTGGAGGACGTGTGTCATGTAGATGAGCCCGAAACACAAGAGCTGTATCACTTTGCTATGAACGGAAAGTCATTTGCTGTCATCACCGAGCATTTCCCTGACATGCTCCAAAAGGTACGAGGTCTTTGAAATAGAGTGGACATCGCTCCACTGGTTTACTGTCACTTTAATAAAAATGTCAAAGTTACATTTACCAAAAGAAAAATAAGACCTATTGTTCTTTTGGTAAATGTATCTCCATGACACCTAATGTATCTGTGGGTA
>NW_024619801.1:0-1169 GCF_008729295.1 Plectropomus leopardus | reverse complement strand
CTGTTTTAGGCTTGTTAACAAATTTCAGTCCAGCATACCTCTAGACCTACAGCAGTTACATTTGATCCGTATTTCATTCTTTTTATTTATTGTGATCTTTACCCCACCAGTGGGAGAATCACAACAAGTCTCTGCAGTTGGAGGCTCAGACATACCAGAGGATCCAGGAGAAGATCCAGGAGAGAGTGATGAACAACCTGGGAACCTGGATTGACTGGCAGTACCTGCATAACGCTGCAAAGCTACTGGCCAAGGTACTCTTAACACTGAACTGCAACTTAATGTGTGTTCTGGATGTCTGGATGTGAGGAAGAGGATGTGAGAGTGAGATGGACACAAGGACAGGTGCATGGAACACAAAAAATATCAAATCATGTTTTTTTTTTTGTTGTTGTGGGATTTATTCAGAAAACGGTGCATACACTTGAATTATTAAATAAGTTACTTGACAAATTTATTTAAATGTATTTCAAAAACATCTGTCAAGAGTGGAAAAGAAGTGAGCAGTGAGCTTGACCTTGCTAACGTTTTCACACTCATAACAAAGTGTTACAAAATGTCACCATTCATCAGTGCTCTTGGAAGGAATTTGGATCCCTGGAGTGAAAACATTTGTTTATCAGGATTAAAAGAAAAGAAAAGAAAATCTGTCCTGTATTTTTCATCTGTCATGATTTCCTCTAAGGTTTAATATTACTTGTTTAGTCTCTGGTGGATCTGTGCCAGCAAAAGATAGAATCAGTGGAAGATCATGTTTCCCATGGTGCCTTTGTTAATTTTGATAGTTTGGCATTAAGTTAACATTTTCCTAATTTTGTGTCTTGTCTTTATGTTTCCAGTGTCGCTACACACTGCAGTATACATACCCTTACGCCTATTACATGGAGTCTGGCCCACGCAAGAAACTGGTGAGCAATGAACTCCTCCTGTCCTTTACCTCAGAACACACATTGTAAAATAATGTAGTAACTATATAAAAGATACTAACTAACACACTTTTTTGTCTGCCCTCTGCAGTTTGAGTACCAGCAGGCCCAGCTGGAAGCAGAAATAGAAAACCTGTCATGGAAGGTGGAGCGGGCTGACACCTATGAGAGGGGAGTGGTAGGAGGCGAGGGGGAGCTCAGCGCCAGTGATAGAGGGGTAAGAGCTATTAAATTGATTGTTGT
>NW_024619800.1:0-2570 GCF_008729295.1 Plectropomus leopardus | reverse complement strand
AAAATATACAAGTGAAAACAATAACCTCGACTTAGTTTTCAGTGGTTGAAAGTAATTAAATATATTTTCTTTGTCCAAACAACATCAACAAAACATCAAAAATAAGCTGGTTGAAAAGATAGCTTTAAAAATACACACCTTACATTAAGGCTGGGCAGTAGAGAAAATCAAATATCACAATATTTTTGGCCAACTACCTTGATAACAATATTGCAACATTACTGTAGAGCTGACTGTTGGTGCTTTTCAAAAAATATTACACAATGAGATTTTTGATAAATAATCATCAGTAACATGGATATTATGACTAAGTGGGTAAGGCAAAAAATTGAACAGTTTCACCAGTCTAATAAGTTCAGAAAATTGCATAACTTTACTGTGACGCAGCCTTTAAAACCAGAAAACATTTACAATAGAAAGACATACAAAATCTATGAAGATTTCTATTCTCATATAATGATTTGGATATAATATTAGTTTATTGGCCAGCCCTACTTAAGACTTAATGTACTTTAAGATAAGAACAGTATCTGCTGTTTCTCAAATGCAATTCTGAAGACCAAAACAAAGGCAAAACTAAACACTTTTAAGTGAAAATAAAAACATCTAAAGCTGCAGCTTGCCAGCTATAGTTGGCCACTTTGGGACCTTTCAGTTTTTAATACTAGCAGAAATAAGTTTCAGAGAAGATAGGGTCACAACATTATGTCAGGACTTAATGACAGTGAAATTAAAAGTGGTTATTCACAACACAAAACTAACAACTCTTGGAGGAACTTTATGTCCATATATCCACATCCACATATACAATTCCCAGTGTCACTTAATTTATTCAGTGACACTGGGAACCAGTCAGTAAAAATAAACCTTCAAACTAATTCCATAGTCACAAATATCTGCACTTGTGTACACGTCCCACTAGGTGGCAGCATAAGACACAATACACAATTTGTTGAGAGTACAGGGTGCTATTAAACTGAGTGTAAATGTTAAATGTCAATTTTTATTATAATTCTACACAATAACATGTTTGTTATCCTGTATTTTTATTTTAAGCTATTTACATTGCTGTTATTGTTTGCTGTTTTGTATGAGTCTATCTCTTTTAAACTGTTATTTGTTTGCTTGTTGAATGTTTATTGTCATGAATGATTTTAAAGGTCTAACTAATTAAATATTGAGTTCACAGGAGAGTTTTTCAGTAATTACATCCAACACATATGTATAAATAACTGTAACAGACTATAATGATGTACTTACTACTCACTGCACATACATAACTAACTTTGGTTTACTTCATTTCTTCTGAACACTATGGCTAACATTTAAAACAGTTCAGTGTTCATCACCATAGCTCTCTCCAGGCTGGTTGCAAAGCTTAAGGGGCTGGGATTAACCCTTTGAAATCTGAGCATACTGGCTTGATTAACCTAAATTTTCAAAAATTTTGGGAAGTAGGCAATCAGTTACAAAAGACAAAATTACCAAGAAAGAAATTAGTAAAAAGTACAACAAAATTACAGATCTTGAAGTGAACATAATTTCAGATCTGTCATTATGATAATCATAAATATAGTTTTTCCTTAGCTTTTCAAAATAAAATTTCAAGATCTACTAAATTCTTGCAATTTGTGGAACATTTGTAACAATTTGCTCAGGGTTGGAAGGTTTAAATACTTGTGAAAGGCATCTGAGAGCAGTACAAGAAAAGTGATGTCACTCCAGACTTGAGTTAAACACCTTTTACCCCTGCTGGTAAAAGTAGCACGACACACATCTTCCACTCTTATCCTGCACACTAGGGCACCCCAAGACTGCGTTCTGAGTCCCCTGTGGTACTCCCTGTACACACACTGCTTACTTAGACACACATGACTGTGTAGCCACTTCAGACTCCAACACCATCAAGTTTGCCAACGACTCAGTTGAGGCCGGCCTTATCACAGATAACAATGAAAGGCCTGCTGGAATGGTGTCTGGACAATAACCTTCTCCTGAACATAAGTAATACTAACGAGATGATAGTGGACTTTGGGTAGAAGCAGCAAAGAAACTACGCCCTCCTTCATACCGACAGGTCCTTGTAAAGGGTGGATAGTTTCCAATTCCCTGGTGTCCACATCATTGAGAGCCTGACTTGGATGCTGCAAAAGCAAGACACAGCCTGTTTTACCTGAGACACCTGAGGAAATTCTGTGTATCCCCTCAAATACTGAGGAATTTCTATTCCTGCACCTTCAAGAGCATCCTGACACAGAGGAAAATCACAGCCTGGTATGGAAACAGCACAGCAAGGTCCTGTAAAGAGTGGTTTGTTCAGCTGAGCACACCATAAACCTTCATAATGGATGTTTATACCAGACGTTGCAAAAATAAGGCCAGAAGAATCATTAACCAACCCCGATGGCCATGTATCATTATTATTATTATTATTGTTATTGTAAGTGTTTTAAATAAGCATATTGACTGAACTGATTATTTCATTCCACTAATGTCACTTTTGTGAGTTCATGTGACATAAAAATTGACTTTTTTGAATTTGAAAAGGTTAATGTAGTGAAAAAAAGTAA